>NC_090794.1:577500-595000 GCF_040054535.1 Antennarius striatus
GACTCACATGTTTACCGGAGCCGCTGCTCCCCCCGCTGACACGCCAACATGCTTCCGGTTCTTCCGAGAGGTCCGAGTTCTGGTCCAGGAGCCCCGGAGGAACGGAACCGAACGCAGCCTCGATGCCGAGAAGAGTCCGAAGTTTGGAGGGACGGAGGCTGGGGGGGTGATGGGGGGTGGGGGTGGGGAGGGAGGAGGAGAGAGCGGGGGGGGGGGCGGGATGAGAGGGGGGGTCTCTTGCTCCGCGGTTTCTCCCCGGAGGCGTGAAGACACAAACCATCAAACTAGAGATGGTGACATCACGGACTTCCGGTTCTGCTGCTTTCAAAATAAAAGCATCAGCACAAACATGCAGCCGAAACTTCAGAATAAAAGCAGCCGGAGACGGACCGTTCAGACCCGTTAAACCGGCAAAGACCCGGATGTACCGACAACCAAAAGAAAACACCTTCAGTCAGAAAACAAAAATCAACATTAAAAAAGAATAAAAGTAAATGTCAGTAAATTTAAAGCGTTTGTTAGTAAACTTTAAATCAATCCACTTATTAAATATCACAACCTTAATGCTAATGCTACAAACATTAGCATGGGACCTAGGTTTATTTAACCAGGAAGTTCCATTGAGATGAGAAGTCTCTTATAATTAGCTACATGCTAATAGTAACTGGGCCAGGAGGTGGCAAACAGAACCAACAGATACTTTTAATTTGAAAAAAAAAATAGAGCACCAACAAATTCCACCCCATCCCTTGTTTATTCAGTGATTCAGGAAACAAACAAACAAACAAACAAACAAACAAACAAACAACTGGAGGTTCACCTCAAATATTTTATTCAAACTGTTTTTAATCACTTCTTCCTGAAAAATGTTGTGAAAACCAAAAGCCAAGTTAAATGTAGAGAAACGGAAGCTCCGCCCCTCTCAGGCACGACCAACAGGAGACGAGAACGTGAGCGGAGGGGGCGTCGACGTCCCCGCGGCGGCTGAGGTTTCTTCCTGAATGAACGAGTGAAGCTGAACTGAAGCGTGTGCGTTTGAAGACGCTAACGCGTTTGAATGTTTCCTGTTATCAAACCAGTCGGTAGCCGTTAGCATACGTTAGCGTAGCTTAGCATGAAGCCGGTTCTGTAAACTAAACTGAGTGGAAGAAACAGACGTTTAAACGACTGATGAGATTTAACATACGATTAACTGACTGATTAACTGATGGGCTGATTGATCAATTGATTGATTGATCAGCTGATCGGCGCTGAAGCTTTGGGTTTGTCCGTCTGGTTGTCCAGAGCGCCGACTCGGCGCACAGAAGCGGCCATTGTTCCGCCTGACGTCCATCCTGTCCTCAGACCAGCAGCAGATGGTGCGGCGCTGCTGGGGGGGTGAGGGGGCGGCGCCGCTGGGGGGGGGGTAGGGGCGGGGGCGGGACAAAGGCTTCATTCTCTGCCGGTGGTCAGCAGCTTCAGCGCCCTCTGCAGGTTCTGCACCGCCGTGTCCACGTCCTCGTACTGCAGCGCGCTGCCGGCGTACTTACAGTACTTCTGGGCTCTGGTGAAGTCGTCCGCTGATAGGGCGGGACCGCCTGGGGGGCGGGGCAGGGGGAGGAGACAGAGGGAGAAAGAGGGCGGTCAGATAACCAACCAATCAGAGGAGAGACGCTGAAAACAGGAAATTATTTTTAGTGGCTGATTATTGATTCTCACGACCTGATTGGTCGACGCTAACCAGTGATGTCATCGACCTCAGAACAGAACAGAACCGCCACCCAACAGCCAATCAGAACCCTTTGCTTGCCGGGGGGGCTCTGAATGTCTTCATTAAAACAGAAATAGTCCCAGACGGTTCCATCCCGCTGGGCCCCGCCCCTCAGGACCGACACGGGACTCCGCCCCCCACCAGTCCGGGTCATTGATCACTGGTCCTGGTCCGGTTCTTTGGGAGATCAAGCAGAACGTCTGGATCTATTTCTGGGGCAAGTCAGCGCCAGGTAAAGATAAACACCACTGGCTGCCGTGGAGACGACTCGTCTTCAGGATGAAGTGACCTTCGTCAGCAGGAAGGAAACGACAGGAACGGATCCTCCAATAATCAATAGTCCGGATCAATACTGCGTTCAGAAACGCCGTCGGATTGTTAGCATTAGCATTAGCGTCAGCATCGGTTCCCGCAGCGACCCAGGAGAACCCCTCAGCCCCCCCGCCGACAGGATGCAGTGATCAATAACACCGATCAATACTCCAGACCGGACCCAATCCAGAGGTCTTCCAGCCAATCAGAGCTCAGATCCGCTGTCTGGGTCTAATCCCGCCTCTCACCGAGACAGGACCGGTTTGACCCAGAACCTGGCTGGAGAGGTGGAGTGGGCGGAGTCTAGGTGTACTGGAGGGGGCGTGGCCTTACCTTTCTGCTGGGCCTGGAGCAGGGAGGGGTCGATGGCGGGCGTCGCCCGGGGGAGGGGCACCGGTTTGATTGGCTCTGCTGGTGGAGAGACAAGAACATCATCAGCAAATACAGGGACAGGGGTCAACCCCGCCCCTTTTGGGGGTCAGCCCCGCACTGTGCTGCCCCGCCCCCAGATCCAGTCCGGTTCCCATCAATCCCAGGTTCGCTTGTAGCTAACTGGCTGCTAGCAATGCTAATCTGGAGGCTACATATGCTACATAAGATAACACCAGTTAGCACAAAGCAGCACCTCCTGCTCTTACCTGTGGGCGGGGGCAGCTCAGCCGGAGTGTTAGCGGGGGCGTGGGCCCCCGGGGGGATGTGGATGTTATTGTAGTTGGTGGGGGGGGGTCCCGAGGGTCCCGACGGGGGGCCAGCAGCAAACCCGATGCCTGGAGGGGGACCCTGACCCGGATCCTGGGGGTGGGTGGCGTCAGACTCCGGAGGTTGCCCTCCCCTGAAGGAGGCGCCGGGGAAGAATGCCCCTGCCCCCTCCTCACCTGCAGGGGGACACAAGGAAATTCACGTCGGTTCTCCTCATTGTTTCCAGGCTGGTTTGTCCTTCAAACTGGATCCGATCCAGATTCAATGTAAACACATCGTAATCTGGTTTGAATCCAGATCAACGGCCCGTCTGTTCATCTGAGCCACGACAGCCTGAACGGCTTCAGAGCAGATCCCAGACCAGCTGGAGTGTTTAAACACACACACACACACACACACACACACACACACACACACACACACACACACACACACACACACACACACACACACACACACACACACACACACACACACACACACACACACACACACACACACACACACACACACACACACACTCTCTCTCTGAAGGAATAAAATGAATCTCAAAAACGGTTTTAGGGTCAGCGACAGGAAAGACCCTGAAATGTGTCTTTAAGTGGACCCACCGCGCCCCCCTGCTGGACCCCTGGCCCCGCCCCCTGACAGCTTCTTCTAGATGGTCTGGTTCCACCTGCAAACACCTGATCAGAGCCTCAACAGGTCACATGATCACATGTTTGTTCCAGACGCTAAATATGATTCTGTTCCAGCAGTAAACAATAAACAGTAAATAGTAAACAATAATAAACAAACAAACAACAACAGCCTGATCGATCAATCATTCGTCTCCAGCTTTAAGGAGAAAATCATTCAACTGTGATCCAATGAGACAAGAATGCTGAGAGCAGAGACAGATGTGGTCTGACACACACACACACACACACACACACACACACTGGGTGGATGATATCAGTTGTGTCCATCAGCAGCAACAATCTATTATGATGTCATCACTGACAGACACCCCAGTGCACTCTGGGACACGAGAACCAGGACACACACACACACACACACACACACACACACACACACACACACACACACACACACACACACACCAGGGATGTCACACCAGCTGCATATGCATGCAGACACGCTGTGTGTGTGTGTGTGTGTGTGTGTGTGTGTGTGTGTGTGTGTGTGTGTGTGTGTGTGTGTGTGTGGCGTGGCCCAGCAGATGGTCTTTATTGTGCAGGAATGTGTGGACATCAGCTGATGGAGGTGATAAACAGAGGAGTTCCCGTCCTCCTCAGGGAGGTGATGCAACAGACTGAAAGCTTCAGGGGAGGGGCTGAGTAGGAGGGGAGGAGCTTGGGAGGAGGGGGAGGAACTGAAGGGGAGCTCCTTGCTGGTGGTGGGGGCGGGGCTACTGTGTGCCCTCCCCTCCACCAGGCAGAAAAGGGCAGGTTCTGGTTCAGCCTCAGGGGGCGGGGCGGCTCCACAGGGCGTGGTCCGGGAGCACCTCCCCCTTCAGCACCCAGGTGTGACCTGGGTTTTACCGGTTCAGTCAGGTGACCCTCACTCAGACTCTCATTGGCTCACGTGTGTGGGCCAATGAGAGTAGGTGTGGACACCAAAATAAAGGGGCGGGGCAATGAGATGCGGTCCTGACCAATGAGCAGGAAATGTCAAGGCGGGGCAGGTGGGCGGAGCTTTCCCACCGAGTGTGTGAACACACACACACACACACACACACACAACGGCTAGTGTACTTTACCTGCTTCCTCCTCCCCCTCCATCGCCATTGGCCCCGCCTGTGGCGTGACTCCGCTCCTCAGGCAGTTGTGGATGTAGGTGGCCTTCCAGCGGGCGTACTTCCTGTGCTGCAGGTTCTGTTGGGGGGGGGGGCATAAAAGGGTTGTTAGCAGGGAGCAGGCGCCGTAAACGCTAGGTGATAGCCAGGGGGAGGGGCTTGTAAACTCTAGGAATTTGCTAATTGGTTGCAAAAGTGAAGCAAACACATCTGGACAGGAAGCAGATTTATTAGAAGAGGGGTAACCCCCGGCGACCAGGAGAGTGTCATGTGACCCGTTCCCTCCGGACGCTGATGGTCATGTGGGAACGGGAACGCTCCGCTAACACGCTAACACGTACTTAAAGATCCCACCAATGCTAATTAAACAACTAACACCCAATCACAGCGGACTGATAGCCGATCGATAACGTTTACCGATTGATCTTTTATTTATTCAATCTATTTTTTCAGAGCATGAAGAGAACCTAAACGACGTAAACGGAGGGTCGCGCTCACACCTTGAAGCGTTTCTCCTGAAGCTGGGGGGCCGTGTGGGTATGAGGGGGGCACAGGTAATGTCGGGCAGGCGGGGGTTAATGGGGTGGGGGTGATAGGGGCAAATGAGAGCGGGTGGCAGATGCAGGCGAGCGGTGCTGATAACGCTGAAGGGTTCATTCCTGCCGGGGGCAGATAAGTGGCGACGGCGCCGAACAATGGCAGCTGGAGGGGGCGGGGCCTCTCTGAGGCAAGGTGCTGCTTGCTCAGCTTCACCCCCCGTCCCTCCCCAGGGGGCAGACATTCTGATCATGGTACTGGTCCCTCTAGCGTACTGGTCCCTCTAGCGTACTGGTCTCTCTAGCGTACTGGTCTCTCTAGCGTACTGGTCCCTCTAGCGTACTGGTCTCTCTAGCGTACTGGTCTCTCTAGCGTACTGGTCCCTCTAGCGTACTGGTCCCTCTAGCGTACTGGTCTCACTAGCGTACTGGTCCCTCTAGCGTACTGGTCCCTCTAGCGTACTGGTCCCTCTAGCGTACTGGTCCCTCTAGCGTACTGGTCCCTCTAGCGTACTGGTCCCTCTAGCGTACTGGTCTCTCTAGCGTACTGGTCTCTCTAGCGTACTGGTCCCTCTAGCGTACTGGTCTCTCTAGCGTACTGGTCCCTCTAGCGTACTGGTCTCTCTAGCGTACTGGTCCCTCTAGCGTACTGGTCCCTCTAGCGTACTGGTCCCACTAGCGTACTGGTCTCTCTAGCGTACTGGTCCCTCTAGCGTACTGGTCCCTCTAGCGTACTGGTCTCTCTAGCGTACTGGTCCCTCTAGCGTACTGGTCTCACTAGCGTACTGGTCTCTCTAGCGTACTGGTCTCACTAGCGTACTGGTCTCTCTAGCGTACTGGTCTCTCTAGCGTACTGGTCTCTTTAGCGTACTGGTCTCTCTAGCGTACTGGTCTCACTAGCGTACTGGTCTCTCTAGCGTACTGGTCTCTTTAGCGTTCTGGTCTCTCTAGCGTACTGGTCTCTCTAGCGTACTGGTCTCACTAGCGTACTGAAGCTCTGCTGTCGTCATGGAGACAAATAGGTGTGTGTGTGTGTGTGTGTGTGTGTGTGTGTGTGTGTGTGTGTGTGTGTGTGTGTGTGTGTGTGTGTGTGTGTGTGTGTGTGTGTGTGTGTGTGTGTGTGTGTGTGTGTGTGTGTGAGTTGATAAAGATGGCGACCTGCTGCTGACCTCACATTTAACCACACGACGTGACGTGACACTGGACCTCAGGTGACATCATCACACTCACCCATCAGAGCGTTAGCTCGGGGCTAACCCCCGTTAGCCGTGTGAACCCACCTCCTCTGAGATGTCCCCGAACACGGACAGGACGTCCAGCAGCAGGCTGGCGGTGTAGAACGACTTGATCATGTTCCTGGAGGAAGAGGAGAAGCCATGAAGGTTAGCAGGCTAGCGAGTTGTTGGATTGTTTCTGTTTGGGGGGGGCGTCCCAGACGGATTCAGCTACGACTGACATAACCCCGCCCCCCGTTAGCATGAATGGCGTCCTTGTAGCGCCGCTCCGCTCCACATGTGCGTCATGAATGCTGCCGTGTGAGCAGGAGCGCTTCATGCGTGTGTCGGCGCGTCCAGGCTGCTGTGTTTACGGTGACACATGAGCTAATGCAGCTGGGGGCCCTTAGCGTCTCATTAAACGCTGGGTTGTTTGTTCCCCCCCCAGCGGAGCAGGACCACGACCTGAACCACTTCCTGTCGCGGCTGGAGCGCTTCTGGATGCTAACAAACAGCCAGCGGGCCCGCGCCCCCTCCGGGAGGCGTAAAAATCACATTTTCATCCTTTAATTTTCTGCTGACACTGCAGAATCCGGTTCAGAGAGAGCTCTACCTGGGGAGTTTGGACCTATGGGGGGCATGTATGGGGGGGGGGGAGTCAGAAACACAAACATTCCTCCTCCTGTCGGACGTCCCACAGACTTCCTGTCAGGAAAATCTCTTAAATCCAGAGGGACCCCCCCCCAAAACCTCCTCATCAGCACAGCCCCCCCCCCCCGCTCTGGTTCTGGTGGGAAGGCCCACATTCCTCCGTCCTGTGCATGAAGGAGGAACCTGTCAGACGAGCCTCAGGGACCGAATGTCACGCCTCACACATGTGTGATGGAATGAGTCACGCCTGTTGCTAGGAGACAAACGGTGTGAAGGATCAGAACTGAAAAGCTTCTGATGACGAGTGACTGTTACTGACAGGAGGGGGGGGGGGGAAAGGAAGGGAGGGAGGGAGGAAGGAAGGAAGGAAGGAAGGAAGGAAGGAAGGAAGGAAGGAAGGAAGGAAGGAAGGAAGGAAGGAAGGAAGGAAGGAAGGAAGGAAGTGTGGTGTAGAGATGGTGAAGAGGATGAGGAGGAGGATGAAGGTACTTGTGGAAGCGTCCTGCTCGGTCCTCGTTGTCGGCGTACAGGAACATCTTCAGGGCGTAGTTCTCGATGTGGGCGTTACCCACCACCTCCTGGGTGATGGAGTCGTTATCGCCCAGCTCCTTCTTCATCTGGACACACACGCACGCACGCACGCACGCACGCACGCACGCACGCACGCACGCACGCACGCACGCACGCACGCACGCACGCACGCACGCACGCACGCACGCACACACACACACACACACACACACACACACACACACACACACGCACACGCACACACACGCGCACACACACACACACACACACACACACACGCACACACACACACACACACACACACACACACACACACACACACACACACACACACGCACACACACACACACACGATCAAAAGCTGACCGGGTCTGGAGGCGACAGTCGTTCTTTAACCCCCGCTGGGAAGCCCCGCCCCCTCAACGCCTCCTTCCTCCCTATAATGACTCTGTAAAAAATAATTACCCCACCCCCCCAGTGGTAACAAGCAGCTCCTGTTCATGTTAGCTGCAGCCCGAGGGGCAGGTCTGGGGGGGTGGGTCCAACAAACAACAAACAAACAAACAGATGCAGCTTCAAGGTGGGGGTGGGGTTAATAAAGGGAAACATTTGTCTGATTGGTTAAAATATAAACACACAGTTGTACCAGGATGCAGTCAAGCCACGCCCACCTGTTCAACAGTTGTCCCTTCCCGGGCCACTCCCCCATCATTTCAACCAATCATCACACAGACAAAGGGCGGGACTCACCGTCTCCAGCTGGTCCATCAGTTTGACCAGGAAGACCCGCCCCTCCGGCGAGCGGCTGTCCAGCTTCATGCCTGTCTGCACGGCGTAGAGGCGGCCTGTGGGACGCACAGAGGTCAGAGGTCAACGGAAGGACGCCCAACAGGGACCCGCCCACAACGTCTTCATCAATGTTTCAGGCGCCGGAGGTCTTCCTCGCTTCGGTCTGATCAAACGGAACCGCGTCAGGAACCACCAATCAGCTGTCAGGCCTGTCAGGCAGACGCCGCCTTCATCCGACGGAGACCCGCGAGACGTCCGACGGCTCCGAGTCCGACTGACGGATCGGTTCTGTTCACGAGGTCAACAGGAACCCAGGATAGAACCCGTCCAGCTAGGACAGGCCCGATTCAGACACGTGGACAGAACTCTAGGGACAGAACTCTAGAGACAGAACTCTAGGGACAGAACTCTAGAGACAGAACTCTAGAGACAGAACTCTAGGGACAGAACTCTAGGGACAGAACTCTAGAGACAGAACTCTAGAGACAGAACTCTAGGGACAGAACTCTAGAGACAGAACTCTAGAGACAGAACTCTAGGGACAGAACTCTAGAGACAGAACTCTAGAGACAGAACTCTAGGGACAGAACTCTAGAGACAGAACTCTAGGGACAGAACTCTAGAGACAGAACTCTAGAGACAGAACTCTAGGGACAGAACTCTAGGGACAGAACTCTAGAGACAGAACTCTAGGGACAGAACTCTAGGGACAGAACTCTAGGGACAGAACTCTAGGGACAGAACTCTAGGGACAGAACTCTAGAGACAGAACTCTAGGGACAGAACTCTAGAGACAGAACTCTAGGGACAGAACTCTAGGGACAGAACTCTAGAGACAGAACTCTAGAGACAGAACTCTAGGGACAGAACTCTAGAGACAGAACTCTAGAGACAGAACTCTAGGGACAGAACTCTAGGGACAGAACTCTAGGGACAGAACTCTAGGGACAGAACTCTAGGGACAGAACTCTAGAGACAGAACTCTAGGGACAGAACTCTACAAACCCAGAACTTCCTCTCTAGCAAAGAGACACGGTTTTCCGTTTCTGGGACAGCAGTTGTTGTCTAGACAGAACTTGTTGTTCCGCGTCCCGACAGAACAATGACCCGCTTCACAGCCCAGAACCATGAGGCGACCCGTCTGAGTCAGTGTTTCCTCAAACCACCAGCGTGACACACATGTAGCGTGTTCTCGTCCGACGCCGGTCCTGAACCCCCGGAGCAGCGTGGAGTCGTCCATCTACAGAGAACCTCTTTGTCCAACACGGGACGCCCTGGCGGTACTGGCCCGCCGATCAGACCCGGAGCTGCCCTCTGCTGCTCGGCTGAGGTACTGCAGGTCCACGGTCACAAACACCTCTTCAAATTCAAACCTTTATTTAAACAGGCAGTAACACAACAGCAATGCGAATCGCTCCATCACGTCCCAGAACCCCCAGAATTCAACCGAACCAACAACAAACCGCAGAGCCCGGTGATGACATCATCGGCTCTGCCGGGAGGAATAACGGGTCGATAAAAGTCGGGAGCGCCGCGTTTATTCATCACCGCGGAAATAAATTCAGAAAAATGTGACGTCTGGGCCGCGTTCAGCATCGTCTTTGGATTGGAACCAAACCTCCCATAATCCTCGGAGAACATAAATCAGAACCACTGAATCGTACTCTTCCTCACATCCTTCATGTTTGCCAACTTTATGGATTTTATGAAGATACAACTCATAAATATGGATAACGAGGAGGTTCTGACCCGCCCTGGCAGGACGGTGCTGCTCCACGAGCGTTCTGGGTTCAATCGATTATTTTTATGATGTCGTCAAATAAAGTGAGGAAGACTCTCAGAAGATGAAGAGCCTCTGGGCGTTCTGCCGATTCATGGTTCTGTCTGGTCCCTGGCTCTGACCCCGCCCCCCATTGATCGGCCCGGAGGCGCGTTGAAACATCACCGTGCATTAACGGCCTCATTTACATAGACCCGCCCATGTGGGGCGGGGCCCAGTGACAGATGACGCCCACACACACACACATACGTGGAGCTGCTGACCTCCATTGGTCCAGCAGGATCACTGGTCCATCACTGAGGCCCCTCCCCCCTCCTCTGGTGTGTTGTGGGTAAACCATCCAACCACATCCAATCAGAACACCTGACCGCTGTGGGGGGAACCTGGCCCCGCCCCTGGATCATCCCCATCATCCTGGCCCCACAGCGTTCCTGAATAATCCCTGCAGACGTCCACGGCGTGGAGCCTCACAATGGGGCTCGAAGCGAATTGGAACGCGGCCACCATCCTTCTGCCGATGGCTCCGCTTCAAAAAATGATTCTGAAGCGACGCCAAGACTTCAATCATCATTACAGGAAGCGCTGCCAAAGTAAACACCAGTAAACACCAGTAAACACCAGTAAACACCAGTAAACACCAGTAAACATCTCTGTTTGCTGTGACCTTCATGATCCATTAAAACCCACTCGTGATGCGACGCCTCTCATCCGACGTCGGTTCAGAGCGCGTTGGATGACCGTCGTTAAACCCACGACTCGTTCCTCAGGGGACGGGTCCGCTCTACGCCCCACGACACAAACACAAGCGTCACCAGCCAATCAGAGAGCAGAAACCAGCTGCTCTGATTGGCTGGAACCCCAGCTGCGTTCCTCTTGATCGATCTGATCAGGTTCTGATCAGGAACTCGGCAAGGTCGGGTCGTTAATGAGGATCGATCAATAAGGAGCGTCAATCAAACAACGTCACACACATGGGTGTTAGCTAGTGGTTTAACAGCTAGCAGCTAACAGCTAGCGGCTGATCTCCAGACTGAGGCGGTTACACAGCGTGTCACCAGTGTCACGTCATGGGTGGGGGGGCGTGAACCCAGCTGCAGAACACAACAGGAAGGCGTGAACGCTCCTGAGCCACAAACAGAGCAAGGTAGGGGGGCGGAGCCACCAGCCCCCCCACCCCCTCTGATCATGCTACGTCATGTGACCAGTGCAGGTAAAGGAAGCCCCGGGGCTCCTGGTCCAACATGTACAGGTGCACCGGAGTGTGGTGTGTCAGACGTGTGTCACTCACACACACACACACACACACACACACGCACACACACACACGCACACACACACACACACACGCACACACACACACACGTGACGTATTTCTTCATACATCTGTCCTTCATACATCATGTCACACGTCAACCGGGACATCGGCAGACGTCACGCCGGCCGGTGAACGCAGCACCAATCACACGTCAGCTCAGCTCCCCAGCTTCAGTGTGTCATGTGTGTGTCATGTGTATCCTGTGTATCCTGTGTGTATCATGTGTGTATCCTGTGTATCCTGTGTGTATCATGTGTGTATCATGTGTATCATGTGTGTATCATGTGTATCATGTGTATAATGTGTGTATCATGTGTGTATCATGTGTATCGTGTGTATCATGTGTATAATGTGTATAATGTGTGTCTATCAAACAGTTTGATTAGTTTAAACTCTGAAACTGAAAGAAGGAGTTAAGAACAGATTACCGGATTACCGGATTAACAGATTACAATGAGCTCCAGGTTGTTTGTATTTATTGGTGACGTCATATTAATAACCGGACCGTCCAGCCGAACGGAAACAACTCAAACAGGACTCCTGAATGACGTCACCTGCAGCACCGGCTCGTGAGCAGTGTGACACACCTGGGCAAGGGGGTGGAGCCCATTCCTTTACGGTGAGCCACCAACAACAAGCCCCGCCCATCTGCGTCTGGCCCCTGGTAGACCCCGCCCACCTGCGCCTACCGGACAGGAACGTTCCCCCAGCTGCTAACGTTAGCCGGCTAACTAAGTTTGAACGGACGGAGCTAACGCAGCTAGCTAACGTTACACCTGATATCAACCAAGACGCGTCACGCGCGTCTCTGTCAGTAACCCCGTCACGTGTGACGTCCCCCCTGAAGCACGAGCCAGGCTGTGACACACAGCTGTGAGGCTAGCAGCGGCTAACGGTAGCCGGGGCTAACTTACAGTAATACGCGACGACCGGGTCCCGCTTGTCGTGTTCCTGCGCGGTCCGCAGGTGGTGCTGGATGGACCGGAACTGGGCCGGTACCGCCATGTCCGTCTGGAGACCCTCCGGGAGACACTAGAACATCCGAGCGATCCGCTTCCCTGTTGTTGTTTGCTGGCTTTCCCTCACTTCCGCGTTTGCAGCCAATCAGAGCCGCCGCTAAACGGGACAGATGACGTCAGCGGAACTCCTGGATTCACCAGGAGAAACTTCTCAACCAACTGGACCCAACGCTTACTTTAAAGTCCGTTTGGAACTTTATTCTCAGCTGTATTTTTTAAAGGTTTATATTAATAATTTTATATTTTAAATCAAGCAGCAGCTACAACATAAAAAACTCACAGCAAGAACTCCTCATTTCATGAACAAGTTCCACAACAAGAATTTCTCCTTAAAAAAGGGAATATGTTTTATTTTTATTTTTTCAAAAACAAAAATAAACTTTTTTAATTGTAACACCTTTAAATCGTTTTGAAAACGTTTACTATGCATAAATATAATAAGCAAAGACCTGCGTTCAGACATTTCTATAACAATGCTCTGGCATGTATTAAATTAATCAGTGGTTCATTGAACAAAAAGGCTTTAAAAATGTAAACAATTCTATCATCTGTAAATTATTTTATAAATGTTTTTATATATTACCCCCCGATAATTGTTTTTCAATCATTGTACACTTGTTATGGTCACATTCAGTTTTGAAATAAAGCATGAAGAAGCTCATTTTAATCCAATGTGGACTTTAACTTGGATAATCAATAAAACTGACTCAACAATCAGCAGTATTAATATAACTTTATTCTTTCTATATAATATATATTTATATGTTGACTCTTTATTGACCAAATTATGGAAAACTTGATCATTTTTTAAAAAATATATTCAAAAAAACTCCAAGATACTGAATGGTAAATGCATCAGAATGAACTATTGATTACTTCTTGTTTATATATTACTATTATCTTTCAGTCCAAAGACGACATACTTGATTATATATGATTATTAATGTAATTTACTGTGTCTGTTTGTCCTTCTTTTAGAACCAGTTGAGTTTAAAAGGACCTTTCTGAAAACACAATTATTGATTAGTTTCCTAGTTCACTAAATATAGTCACTCAAGTAATTAACAGCTCATGATAATCAATCAGAAGCAGAGACGGTGGTAGGACAAGTTTAATCGATCATCTCAAGACACAAGACTGAGGAGAACATGTGGTCGCCTGAACGGCGACAAACAGGAAGACAGTTGGGTTTCTATCCGGATGCGTTCACACCCTTTTAAAACCATCGTCTGGTAACACAAACCAGAGCAGACCCAACCGGGTCCAGAACCGGAGTGGATCGGGTGTGATCCGGGTCCGTCTGGTCATTTTGTTCCTGAGATGATGAACAGAGTTCATAACAAAAGCTGGATGGATGTCTGATGACATGAAAACGACCAACGAGAGAGAACGGAGTCCAGAGGAGAACCACAGAACCACGGCTCAGTCCAACACAACCTCCTCAGACGCGTCTGGACTCAACCAGTTTAATCCTTCATGAGAAAAGCTATGAAATACAAACAAAACCAAAACGGGCCGAAAGCAAAAACCTCAAACGTTCAGTCCTGATTCTGTTTTCAGTTACTCTCCCTTTTTTGTTCAAATGCACTTTTTTTTTTTGCAAGATTCAGTTAAATTCTCTTAACACGTAACTCCTACTGTTAATAATTTCAAAAAATATAATAAAATAAAGTAAAATTAAATTTAAAAAAGTAAACCTTCACTTACGTCGTTCATCGGTTCCAGGAGACGTGACGTCAGTCTAGAAACGACGTTAGTTGGATGAACTCTTCTCCAGGCTGAACTGTAGATTAATGAACCAGTAACGACCTTTATTAATAAATGTATTTCAATAATATTTGGTTAATGTGAATCTATATTAAGCTGACCAACAAATTTTTTTTTTAATATAGTGCAGGAAAAAGCGTCTCTGTCTCGTCTTCAGCTCTTCACGGGGGTTGCTACGGGCTGCTAACATGTTTAATTGTGACTTGTTGTACAGTAACATGACGTTATGTGTTTTTAACGGTTTACCAGTGATTTAACGATTCCAGTATGTCTCATCTAAAATGACGTAAACTTGATGTTTATTTTTCTGTGTATTTTTGTTGAAAACCGACGTAAAATCGAGAACGACGGAACTCCAAACGACGTGAGCCGAGGTTTACGTGTTTATTCTAATTATTATTTACCACCTGATACTTTTGATCCTCGTACGTTTGATTGGTTTATTTTCAGACGACGACCTCCGGCGCCTCGATGGAGGTCAACAGGACCTCCGTCTTTCTCCGCCCCACCAGCGGCCTGACGACTGAGGAGGATGATTGACGCCTGGTGTTGAAGGTCACGACCCGCTCCGAGCGACAGCAGACACATCTGGGGAGTGATGAATGTCACACACGGACGTGTCGGGGGGGGGGCAACGACACCTGGAACTCCCTCGCCTGTGGGCAGAGCTACTGATTCAGAGGTGTGACGGTCCACAACCAATCAGCACCCGGAAGACGAGCTGCATTGTTTTGAGAAGACTTGATGCCTGGACTCGACCATGGCAACAAGACTCGACCATGGCAACAAGACTCGACCATGGCAACAAGACTCGACCATGGCAACAAGACTCGACCATGGCAACAAGACTCGACCATGGCAACAAGACTCGACCATGGCAACAAGACTCGACCATGGCAACAAGACTCGACCGTGGCAACAAGACTCGACTGTAGCAACAGGACTCGACCGTAGCAACAAGACTCGATCGTAGCAACAAGACTCCACCATAGCAACAAGACTCGACCGTAGCAACAGGACTTGACCGTAGCAACAGGACTTGATCGTAGCAACAGGACTCGACCGTGGCGACGGGTTTGATAGCTGCCCGGCGTTGGTGTGGTCCTGTGTTCGTCCTCTGGTGGTTCGGAGTCAGAGGTAAAGATATTCTCCGCCCCCCCGGGACCCGGCGGCAGCGACCCACTGATACCTGAAACACGACTCGCGATGATACCTGGAGAAAAGTTCCGACATGCCAGCGATGACCCGAGATGGACAACGCCGTTACGTTACTTCCTGTCAGCTGATCTCATGCCGGGTCATACGTGTTCACCCTCCTGTGTCCTCGGCGCGTCATTGGTTGTTGAGGTAACCGAGTCGTCGGCAGAGGATCTCGAATATCTCGGCGACGCAGAGGAGGATGGTGATGACGGTGAAGGTGTACATGGCGCTGAGGAAGATGGTCTTCTCAAAGTGTTCGGGCACCATGCACCTGGTCACGTTGAAGGCCTTCTCCAGAGCGCTGGCGTCACACGTGTACAGGGGGTGGACCTGTGGGGGGGCACCAGGAGGAAACACCGTCAAGACTGGACACCATGCTCAGAGTCCAGTTTCTGAGTCCCAAAGTGAACCCCAACCCACAAACCCCAACCCCACCAACAGGGGGACACACGGGTTCAAGGGGAGCCCAGACTCCTTGATGCCCAGTGAATGTTGTGTCATGTGACCAGAACTAGCTTTAAATATAATGGTGTGAGGTCACCCTAACCTGAACCTGAACCCTAACCCTAACCCTAACCCCCAACCCTTAACCCTTAATCCTAACCCTTAACCCTTAACCCTAACCCCCAACCCTTAACCCTTAATCCTAACCCTTAACCCTAACCCTTAACCCTAACCCTTAACCCTAACCCTAACCCTTAACCCTAACCCCCAACCCTTAACCCTTAATCCTAACCCTTAACCCTAACCCTTAACCCTAACCCGTAACCCTTAACCCTAACCCGTAACCCTTAACCCTTTCACAGGAGACTTATGACGTTTACATCATCTAAATATTCACAAATATGCAGATGATGTAAATCTTTCATTTCCAATCTTTCAATTCAACTCAGATCTTTCTGCTTGTTTGACTGGATTCTGTAGAATGGAACACACCTGGAAGCCGAACAGGTGACTCTGCAGCCAGAAGGCGATGACTTCCAGAATGATGCGTAACAGAACAGAGATGATGTAGAAGACGGTGTAGACGGGTCGCTCCAGGATCTCCTCCTGGTCGATGTTCTTACAGGCTGCATAGAGGTGGAACACCGCCCCAGGAACCAGAACAGTTACCAGCTGGAGCGCCCAGAACACCTGGGGGGGGGGGGGGTGGAGTACAAAACTCTTCATTAAGTTATTGATGGCTGATATTTGGCGACAGTTTTTAAGAAAGGCGAGAACTGGGGGGTGATTTTTAGTTTAGCTAAGCGTTAGCTTCTCTGTTTTCTCTGGTTGGCAAAAAGACCAAAGACTCTCATCTGATTCTGGAAGCTTCTGAACGCCTTGAAGGTCATGACACCATTTTGAATCTAAAACAGACTAACATCCACTACGATGAGGTTTTATAACCAGTCGACATAGTTGTGTCATCAGCATAGAGACGTTTGGCTAATGGTATCCTATGAATGAACTCCAGGGGCCGTAGACTAGTCCCCTGTGGAGCGCCATGATTTCATGAACACGATCAGGTGTGTATCAGGTGACCCCGCCCAGTGGGTGGTCCTACCTGAGGCGTGATGGGTCGGAACTGGTTGTAACAGAACAGGTTGAGTTCTCGGCGGTCCGGGTCGCAGCTGAAGTGCAGCGCTTCGTTCCCGTAGACGGCAAATCCCAGGACGCCCAGGAAGAACATCCGCACCGAGCCGAAGAACAGGGTGTGGAACTGGCCAATCACGGTGGGAGGCCTGAGCTGGGACACAAACACATGACCTCAGCACCAACGGCACGGGAACACACAGGAACGGTGGCGCGACACAACCAGGACCCAACGCAGCAAAGAGTCTTTGGGTTGGCAAGTCTGGGAAGAACGACCGACGGTGAGCTGACGGTTGGTTGGTGGTTGGTTGGCGGTTGGTTGGCGGTTGGTTGGCGGTTGGTTGGTGGTTGGTTGGTGGTTGGTCCACCGCTTCCGGTTCTACTTACGCATCCTTCATAGAAGTTTCTGATGTAGTTCAAGGACATGGTCTCCTTGCTGGGCTCCCTTCCTCAGTTCCGGGCTGCTCTGGGCCCTCATGGCCGGTTAGGGGCCCCCCAACAGCAGGACTCCAGAGTCACCGACCGACCCCCCTGTCTCTCTGTCTCTCTCTCTGAAAGTCCATG
>NC_090794.1:600000-705000 GCF_040054535.1 Antennarius striatus
CTCCCGCCGCGATGGACGATGACTTGCTGTCGTTCCTCCCCCCGGGGTCCGAGGCTGTGAACCCGAACTCCACGGAGGAGCCGCTCCGGTGGGGGTCCCCGGACGGGGGGGACACGGTGCACCTGGTGCTGCGCTGCGTCATGACCTCCGTGTACGTGCTGGTGATCTGCGTGGGGCTGCTGGGGAACGTCACGCTGCTGCGCATCTTCATCAGCAGCAGCGCCATGAGGAGCGTCCCCAACATCTTCATCTCCAGCCTCGCGGGGGGGGACCTGCTGCTGCTGGTCACGTGTGTGCCGGTGGACGCCTTCCGGTTCTTCTCGGAGGAGTGGGTGTTCGGGGAGGCGGCGTGCAAACTGATCGCCGTCATCCAGCTCACGTCGGTGGGCGTGTCGGTGTTCACCCTCACGGCGCTGAGCGCGGACAGGTAGGTGTGTGTGTGTGTGGGGGGGGGGTCACGTGTTCCACAGGTGGGAACACAAAAAGTGATTCTTTCACACTTTATGAAGGTTTAAACAACGTTTTCATCACGTGGTTTTCTGAGGAAGACTCCGCTGATGAAGCACCACGTGACTGACATCAGAGTTGAATCTGGATTCTTGAACTCCTTCCGATCCGGATCAGAACTATTGATCCGTTCCTCCTGATGCGGATCAATAGTTCTGCTCCGGGTGAGAAATCAGAACAAAACAGTCGACAGACGTGAACTCGTGTGTTACGTCACTGGGGGGCGGGACCTCGGTCTTCACGTGAGTTTAGAGTTTAAGTTGAAGTTCCGCCAGCAGCCACCAGGGGGCGGTGCGGCCAGAACGCAGAGGTTCACGAGTTCACAAACAGGAAGCTGCGTCTCCACGCCGCTGCTCTGATGTCGGCTTCATCATCACCACCTCCTCTTCATCACCGCTCCATCGGGCTCCTCGCCGCCCTCCAGTGGGCGGAGCCTATAGCGAGGCCTAGCGTAGCATAATGTTATCACTTCAAGTTATTCCGGATTAGAGAGCAGAGACGTGTGATTGGTCCGTTTCACCGCTGCGAAACCAATGATAGCATTAGCTCTAGAGCGGCGGACATGCTAATGCTAAGCTACAGCGACAAGGTGGTGTTAACTGCAGCAGAGGTGCTAATGCTAAGCTTAAGCAGAGTGCTAATGCTAACACACACTTCCTGCAGGAGAACACACACTTCCTGCAGGAGAACACACACTTCCTGCAGGAGAACACACACTTCCTGCAGGAGAACACACACTTCCTGCAGGAGAACACACACTTCCTGCAGGAGAACACACACTTCCTGCAGGAGAACACACACTTCCTTTCCTGTGGTTTTGGGGTCACGTCCGGTTCCGACCTACATTCCAGGAACCGCCACCAGCTGGAGGGGGCCGCCCCGCCAGCGGCGCCGGGTGAACAGGTGTGGCGTTATTAAACCCCCCCCATGATGAGTTCTGGTTCGACCACCTGTCTGTAAATCCGCTGCAGCTCGTGTTGGATGGGGGAGGGGTGGCATCCCTCGGCGCGGGGGGTGGGGGGGTTACGGTTAGCGTGTGGCGCGTTGGCGTGACGCCCGGCGGCGTGGCGGATGTTATTTCCTGTCTGCTAATCGCTGCCCACCAATCAGACGCTCCTCTAATTAGCAATTAGCGGCTTAATTCTCTGTGAAATACGAGGCCCCCCCCCGGCCGCACTTCAGATTGCCGCGTGGCTCCGCCCCTCTGGGCGGCGCTGTCCAATCAGAACCCAGAACAGACCGGAACCTCAGAGGGTCTGAGGACGCAAAGCGGAGCTGACAGACCCCCCCAGACCCCCCCAGGGCGCCACGCTGAGTGAAATCTGATTTCCTCGCTCCGTTTGCGAAGCAGAGCGACGTCTAAAACATCTGACGGAGGGGGCGGGGCGGGGGGCGGGGCTTAGGGGGCCATGCTCAAATGGTGGTTTTTGCAGTTTCTGTGTGTGTGTGTGTGTGTGTGTGTGTGTGTGTGTGTGTCTGTGTGTGTGTGTGTGTGTGTGTGTGTGTGTCTGTGTCTGTGTCTGTGTGTGTGTGTGTGTCTGTGTGTGTGTGTCTGTGTGTGTGTGTGTGTGTGTTCAGTATTCATAGGTTCTGGTCCTCAGGTTCTCCTCCATTCATTCATCAGGACGGTGGAAACAAATGTTCCTGAAGGTCACTCTGAGATCCAGATCCAGGTCCAGATCCAGGTCTAGATTTAGGATCAGATCCAGGTCCAGATCCGGGTCTGTTCATGTCAGGCGATGATGTCATCGGCGGTGTCCTTCCTGGAAGTGTCGTTCCCGGACCCCCCCCCCCTGTGGGGCTGTGACCCCGCCCCCGGGGCTCTGAGGTGCTGGATCTGGTGTCGCTGACAGGAAGTCGTTTCACTGATGGATCCTAATCAGGTTCTGATGGAACAACGAGACGCCGGCGCCGAGAGGAGCAGCGGGTCACACCAGGACCACAGCTGATTGGTTCAGAGGGGAGGGGGAGGAGTCACACCAGGACCACAGCTGATTGGTTCAGAGGGGAGGGGGAGGAGTCACACCAGGACCACAGCTGATTGGTTCAGAGGGGAGGGGGAGGAGTCACACCAGGACCACAGCTGATTGGTTCAGAGGGGGGGGGAGTCACATAGAGACAGGAAGGAGCAGAAAGAGGCGGGATCATCATCATCAAACCTACTGGACGGATGGTGGATGGATGATGGATGGATGATGAACGGATGATGGATGATGGATGGATGATGAACGGATGATGGATGATGGATGATTGATGGATGGATGATGGATGGATGGCAGATGGATGATGGATGGATGATGGATTAATGGATGATGCACAAAACTAACATTTTCTCTGAATCATTGCCCATTGGTCAGCCTTTAGGAGTGGGCGTGGCCATTTGTCCCGCCCACCCGCCGCTCCGCTAACAGGAAACAGTTTCTGTCTGTTCTCCCGCCGCCGCCCGTCGCTTGAGCTCTCGGGGGCCCCTATGTGCCGCCGCTGTGGTGATCATGTGACCTTTCTGCTCAGCTGGCTCGTCGCTCGTCCAGATGTCAGCACGACTAAAAGGGATTTGATGGACGGGGGCAGAGCGCCGGCCCCTGATTGGACGTCAGAGACGCCTTCAATCACGTTGCTGCCAGCTGGAGGATTAGCGCCGTTAGCTTGTAGCTCAGATCACAGCGGCTCATCCCGTGTTTCAGTCGGGTTACCTGTGGCCCCCGCCGAGGTCGCCAAGCGTGTGATTGGCTGCTGTGACCTCTAGTGGCGTGTGATTGGCTGCTGTGACCTCTAGTGGCGTGTGATTGGCTGCTGTGACCTCAGCGTGACTCTGTGTCGTCGTTCCGTCCAAACGGTGTTAACGCCGACAAAACAATGCTAATGTGGTGACTGTCCTCTGATTGGATGTTGACCCCCGTCCTGCCCACTGATTGGTCCTCAGGTACAAGGCGATCGTGAACCCGATGGACATCCAGAGCAGCAGCGCCGTCTTGTGGACGTGTGTGAAGGCGGCGTCCATCTGGCTGCTGTCCGTCCTGCTGGCCGTCCCCGAGGCCGTGTTCTCACAGGTGGTGTCCATGCAGGTAGGACCAGGAAGTACTGCAGGAAGTACTGCAGAAAGTACTAAAAGAAGTACTATAGGAAGTACTACAGGAAGTACTACAGGAAGTACTACAGGAAGTACTGCAGGAAGTACTACAGGAAGTACTGCAGGATGTACTAAAGGAAGTACTACAAGAAGTACTACAGGAAGTACTACAGGAAGTCCTACAATACTACAGGAAATACTACAGAAAGTACTACAGGAAGTACTACAGGAAGTACTACAGGAAGTACTACAGTACTATAGGAAGTACTGCAGGAAGTACTGCAGGAAGTAGTACAATACTACAAGAAATACTACAGTAATGCAGGAAATACTAAAGGAAATACTACAGGAAGTACTACATGAAGTACTACAGGAAGTACTGCAAGAAATAGCAAAGGAAGTACACCAGGAAATACTACAGTAAGTACTACAGGAAATAGCACAGGAAGTACACCAGGAAATACTACAGTACGTACTGCAGGAAGCACTGCAATAAGCACTAAAGTACTACAGGAAATACTGCGGTACTACAGCAAATACTACAAGAAATACTACAATACTACAGGAAATACTAAAAGAAATATTACAGTACTAAAAAAGATTATACAATACTACAAGAACTACTGCGATAAATACTATGATGCTACAACAAATACTGTAATACAACAATACTGTATCACTATAGTAAATACTCAAAAACGATAATACTGCAACAAAATGAATATACACACAATACCACCCCAAATATTGCAATACTACAATAAATAAAACTACAACATGACAATACTTCATTGCTACATTAGCTATTACAATGAAAACCACTTAAGCTGTTGGTTTTGTCGTTACCATGGAAACAGATGTTGTGATGCGCTGATGATGGGAGGGGCCAACAGCTGTAGCTCCTTCTCACCTGTGTGTAACTGTGTGTGAAGCTCCGCCCTCTTGGACTCTGCTCCTCCTCCTCCTCCTCCAATCGCTCCATCTCTTTATTCTATTGGACGGCCTAGATGATGACGGTGGCTCCTCCTCCCCACAGAGGCCACGCCTCCTGTCAGGAGGGCGCTCAAACCTTTCTTTCTTGACGCCTGTTCCTGAACAGACGCTGATTGGATGAGTCATCCGATTGGTTGATCGTTTAGAGCCGGTGCCTCTTTGATGGGCGGGGCCTAACGACCCTCCCCCTTCACCGTCTCAGTCTCGGCCGACAGACGGGCTGCTGATGATGTTATCGATGCGTCGCTGTCTCCTCCTCCTCACTCCTCTCTCGTCTTCCTCGCCGGTCCTTCAGGGTCACGGCGACGACGCCAACGCCACCTTCGCCAACTGCGTGCCGTACCCGCTGTCGGACCCGATGCATCCCAGAATCCACTCGCTGATGATCTTCCTGGTCTACTTCCTGGCGCCCCTGGTGGTCATCTCGGTGTACTACTTCCACATCGCCCGCACCCTGATCCGCAGCGCCCACGACATGCCGGGCGAGGTCAGCGACCACACCAAGAGACAGGTGGGTGGGCGGGGCTGCAGGGGTCACCTGACCACCGCCGGGGGGGGGATTGTTTCCTAAACGGGCGGGGGAGGAGCTGGCCGCGGTCCGTCGGGGGGGTTTCACCAGATCGATTGGGGCCTGACGCTTTTTGCACCCACACCTCCCATCCGTCGCCACGGCGACAGACAGCCAGTGGGGGGGTGAGGGGAATCACTTCGCGCGCTGACGGGGGCGGGGTCAGGTCAGGTGACCACATCCCCTTTCAAAGAGAACAGGAAGTCTGTAGGGTTTTCACAATAAAAGTCCAAAATTCCAATATTTAGCTAGCAACTAACAGCTAATGGCTAACAGCTAATGGCTAACAGTTAGCAGGTCACAAGTGAACCGGATCACCGATGAACGCTCACGTCCTTCACAGCTGATCGATCATTCATTATCAGGATGAAGCAGGAAATGGGATCATTGACCCCGCCCACAACAGAACAATCTCGAACAAGCTCCACCTCCTCGCTCTTCAGCTTTGAAAGCACTGACAAACTGCCCTCCAATCAGCATTCATGTAGCATCAATTAGCATCAGTTACCATCGGTTAGCATCAGTTAGCATCAGTGGTCGATATTCTCACCTCGCCGTTTAAAACTCTTAACCCCTCCCCTCTGACTTGTGGCCCCGCCCCCTGCAGATGGAGACCAGGAAGCGTCTGGCGAAGATCGTGCTGGTGTTCGTGTTCCTGTTCGCGCTGTGCTGGCTGCCCAATCACGTGCTCTACATGTACCGCTCCTTCCACTACCAGCAGGCCGACCTGTCGCTCGCCCACATGCTGCTGACGCTGCTCGCTCGCGTGCTCAGCTTCTCATCCTCCTGCGTCAACCCCTTCGCCCTCTACCTGCTGAGCGAGAGCTTCAGGAGGCACTTCAACAGGTAGGCCCCGCCCCCTCCGCCCAAACACACCTGGGAGCGCACCAGGGCTGGCGTGCTAACGCTGTTCGTCCTCTCCAGTCAGCTGCGGTGCGGTCGAGGCCCCGCCCCAGAGCGCCAGGCCAGCTACCTGCAGAGCACCTCCCACATCCGCCTCACCTCCATTAAGAAGACCACGCCCACTACCGCAGTCGCCACGGCAGCCAACGGCGGCTCCAGCAGGCAGGAGGTGGCGCTGTGAGGAGGCCGCCAGCTGGAGGCGCCAGAGAGCGCGACCGACGGCGACAGCATGACAGCCCCGCCCCCTCCGCCCTGCCCCCCGACCTCCAGATGAACTGACAAACGTGTTTATAAAGAAATGCTAATGGCATGATCGCTACGCTAGCATGCTAACTGGAATGCTAACCATCTGTAACTGAAATGTCTTCATGATCGGGTTGTAGGGAGGAGTCTAATCGCTGGACCGGTCCGGGTCTGACCTCCAGACGGGTTTGGACTGACTGGAGCTATGCTAAGCTAACATCACCAACTGAAATCAAGACGTAATGGAACCTGGCCTGCTGGAGTGGGCGGAGCCTCCTTCACAGTAAAGCCCCAGAACAACGGCGCTGGGTCCGGGTTCTGACTCAGCGCTTTGTGTCGCCACTTTAGCATGAATTAGCATGTGTGCTAGCAGACGTGGTGTGTTGATGTTGTTGTTATTGTTGTTGTTGTTGTTGTTGTTATTGTTGTTTGTTGTTGTTTTCAGTGACCCTCTAATAAACGTCCAGCACCAGAACCGGACCCGTCTAATTACTGAGCTGCCATCGGTTCGAGTCCCTCGGGTTGCCGGGCGACCCGTCCCCATGGAAACACATAAAGAAGCAGGATGACGCTCCCGTTGATGGACGAGCACGCAAACAAAACGCGCCGCTTCGTCCCGTCGTTGTCATGGAAACGCAACCATTCCGGGGGGCGGGGCGACGGCGTGGCGCCGCTGCTCGACCACGTGACGCGCATGTTCATCAAGTGTCGCTGACTGCTGAGTCATCGCTCGTCTTCATGGCGGCGATTGATGCTACAGCCGTCGCCATGGTTACGGCTGCTGAGCGCGAGTACGAAGGGATGGCAGGACCCGTCAGGAGTGGCTAGTTTAAGCGGTTAGCATTCAGCAGCACTGCTCTTCATCTGAAGTGATGATGAGTGTAATTTACTCCAGGATTATTAATCTATCTGGATGAGGGCTAGCGTTAGCATTATCTGAACATAGCGTTAGCATTATCTGAACATAGCGTTAGCATTATCTGAACATAGCGTTAGCATTATCCGAACATAGCGTTAGCATTATCCGAACATAGCGTTAGCATTATCTGAACATAGCGTTAGCATTATCTGAACATAGCGTTAGCATTATCTGAACATAGCGTTAGCATTATCTGAACATAGCGTTAGCATTAACCATGCTAAAGATCCTGTGTGACCAAGGCAAACCGGGTTCAGGTGGGCAAACAGCTGATCTGTGTTCACTTGTTTAACTGGGTTTTAGCGTCATGTTAGCTTAGCATTTGTACTAGCATTAAGCAACAATTAGCTTCAGAATGCATTTCATTCTTTAGCAAAATGCTAGCGATGCAGAGATGACTGACCTGTGCTTCTTCTCCTGTGGCCACGCCCCCTCACCCTCTGCACACCTGTGTGTCATCAGCTCATCGGGGCGCCACCCACCTCATGTTCACCTGCTCCTCCTGCCTGTAGCCCCGCCCCCAGGCCCGCCTCATCCCGGAGTGTGTGTGTGTTGTGTATTGATCGTTTGTCTGGGACCCTCCCTCTGATTGGCTCTGAACCGACGGCGCCGGAACGCCGTTAGAACCGCTGACAGTTCTGAGGCGGAACAAACGCCTTAAAGCAGCACCGATCGATGTTATTGATCGGCTGTCGCCGCAGCGAGGGGAGCGTGATGGGTTTGTGTTTCAAGCCCTTCCTGATCAATGAAGTCCATTTAACCCGCCTCCGATCGCTGACCAATGAGGTCACACGACACCGGACTCTTGTCCATGGACTCACCTGGGGGGTGGGGCCCGAGGGAGCTGATGTCGGCAAAATGATTATTGATCGGCTCCGTTCATAAACTAGAAGCTGGCCCATTGAATGAAACGTGTGTGTGTGTGTGTGTGTGTGTGTGTGTGTTAGCTTAGCTACCCTTCGGTCTCCACCACCTTCTGACAGACCTAATTGGCTCCTCCCACTCCACCCGCCTCCCTTTACAGGTGTGAAGGTGGAGTTATTCCCAGCCGACCAATCAGAGTCATCCCTGATTCACTGGAGGAGGAGGAGGAGGAGGAAGGTTAACAGCTGATGAAATAAGAATGAACATGTGGATCACCTGCAGCAGAAACATGTGACATTTACCCACAATGCATTGCAGTTTAACTTCATTAATGACTTACATCTAAGAACCAGTGACAGGATCTGATGGGGAAACAGTCCAGGTTCACACAGTGAAACAGTCCAGGTTCACACAGTGAAACAGTCCAGGTTCACACAGTGAAACAGTCCAGGTTCACGAGGTGAAACAGTCCAGGTTCACACAGTGAAACAGTCCAGGTTCACGAGGTGAAACAGTCCAGGTTCACACAGTGAAACAGTCCAGGTTCACACAGTGAAACAGTCCAGGTTCACACAGTGAAACAGTCCAGGTTCACACAGTGAAACAGTCCAGGTTCACACAGTGAAACAGTCCAGGTTCACACAGTGAAACAGTCCAGGTTCACGAGGTGAAACAGTCCAGGTTCACGCAGTGAAACAGTCCAGGTTTACGAGGTGAAACAGTCCAGGTTCACACAGTGAAACAGTCCAGGTTCACACAGTGAAACAGTCCAGGTTCACACAGTGAAACAGTCCAGGTTCACACAGTGAAACAGTCCAGGTTCACACAGTGAAACAGTCCAGGTTCACACAGTGAAACAGTCCAGGTTCACACAGTGAAACAGTCCAGGTTCACGAGGTGAAACAGTCCAGGTTCACGCAGTGAAACAGTCCAGGTTCACACAGTGAAACAGTCCAGGTTTACGAGGTGAAACAGTCCAGGTTCACACAGTGAAACAGTCCAGGTTCACACAGTGAAACAGTCCAGGTTCACACAGTGAAACAGTCCAGGTTCACGAGGTGAAACAGTCCAGGTTCACGAGGTGAAACAGTCCAGGTTCACGAGGTGAAACAGTCCAGGTTCACGAGGTGAAACAGTCCAGGTTCACGCAGTGAAACAGTCCAGGTTCACGAGGTGAAACAGTCCTGTATCGTCAGTGGAGGACGTTCCAGGTGGGCGGAGCTTAATTTTATTCTGGACTTTGTTGTTCTCTGAAAAGTTCCCTCAAAAGTTCTAGAAGCTGAGCTCTTCTGGTTGAATTGATGGAACCTTTTTGTGGTCGGGAACAGACCGACCCCCCCCCGGCAGGACCCCCCCAGACAAGCCTTAAACAGACATCTGTGTTTCTTAGACCGGCGGCGTCGGATCGATCCTTCGACATTTAATCAAAGCAAAGGTCACGACCTTCACAAAGTTAGAGACGCGACAGGAGAGAAGCTCCGCCCACCGGCTCCATCTCTTCAGGAGGCCCCGCCCATCAGGACGGCTCCAATGAAGCTGGAAGAAGTGGGTGTGATCAGCTGATGCAGAACCTCAATAAACATATTAAAAATAATCAATAACTAATCAATCTCTACCTCGGGTCTGTGATCTATCGGATCCGGTTCACCTCTGGACCAGGACCCGGGTCTGTACCTGTCCCGACCACTGGCCCTCCTCTTCCTCACCTCAGCTGACAGCTGCTGCAGTCGACGAAGAGGAGGCTGAACCCTCTGCCCTCATCAGCCTGAAGGGGGTGGGGCCTCAGACTGAGGGTCCACGCCGGCACGGCGGCGGTTTCGCCTGCAGGAGGGGGCGGAGCAAAGGCCAGCTCGTCCATCTGACCCGTAAACCACTGACTGGCCTTTTCAGAGCCGTTAAACGGATTAACGTCCAGGAGCCTTCATCCCGCTGACAGCCCCCCCCACCACCACCACAGGGGCGTCTGGAGGCAGACGGCGCCCGCCGGGGGCGGAGATCTACACCGCGTTCACACCTGATGGAAGCGGTGCGGTGGACAGATGTTAACGCCCACTTTTGGTGTGACGGGGAGGGGCATCAGAGTGAAGACCAGAGGGGGCGGGGCTTATGATTGATGGAACATGTCAACTGAACGCACCAATGACATCATCATCATCATCACCATCATCATCACCATCATCACCATCATCATCATCACCATCATCATCATCACCATCATCATCACCATCATCACCGTCACCATCATCACCATCATCACCATCATCATCATCATCATCATCACCATCATCATCATCATCATCACCATCATCATCGCCATCATCATCACCATCATCATCATCATCATCACCATCATCATCATCATCATCACCATCATCATCACCACCATCATTACCATCATCATCACCATCATCATCTTCATCATCACCATCATCATCACCATCATCACCGTCACCATCATCACCATCATCACCATCATCATCATCATCATCATCACCATCATCATCATCATCATCACCATCATCATCGCCATCATCACCATCATCATCATCATCATCATCATCACCATCATCATCATCAGTTCTCCACCACGACTTCAGAAAGTCTTTGTCTTTAAACTTTAGTCCCCCCCCCCCCGTCTGACCGCCCCCCCGTGTCTCTGTCCAGTGAGGCGGGTCGATCTGTAGACGGTTCCTGAGCAGGTGATCCTCCTTTAATGAGCATCACCCCGAAGACCATCAAGGGAAACAGACAAGCCCCGCCCCCTCCTGACACGCCGTTCTGCTCTGGTGCCCCCCCACCCCCCACTCCACATCCCCCGTTCTGCTGGACCAGAATAGAACCAGGTTCCTGACGGGGCTGAAAAAACTGGACATAAACCCCCCAAACAGCCTCAGTTTGATGGGTAACCATGGAAACGGGTGAACGACAGTAAAGTGAGTAAACGGCGCGGCGGGACGCGATTGACGACGCCACCTGATCCCTGACACTCATCCGACATCTGCTCACCCGACATTAATGACGGCGAGGATGGACTCCACCGTCTGCTGCGGCTAACAAGCTAACGAGCTAACGGCGGCGTCCTGCTGATGGCGTGGGTTTTATTCCCCTCCCACAAACAAGGCGGGGACGGATTGATTTAAAGAGGGCGGCGGCGGATAGACCTGACACACCCGCCTCTTTCGCTCCTCCTTCACACCCCATACGCCACGCCCCCCCACGAAACCGAAGCTATTGGCTCACTGGGGCGGGGCTGGGAGCCACACCCATGTCACACTGATCCTCAGAATCAATCAATCAATCAATCAATCAATCAATCAATCAATCAAAGACATGATTGATCATGAGAAAAGGGAGGGTTTGAAGGTGAAGGGTTAATAAACATCCTGACAGTCCAGAGGCCTGGACCCTAAAGCTGGACTACGGTTTAGCCAGATAACTTCAGGCTTAACCCTGGATTTTCGGTACCATAAAGGTGGCTAACTTTCTATCGGGCTACGTTGTCGTGGTAACCTATGCTGAACACCTAACCTGCTCCGGAGCAGGATAAGTTCAGGATAAGATCAGCAGGTATACCAGCCCCACCCACTGACCAATCAGAGCTCAGCAGGTATAACAGCCCCACCTACTGACCAATCAGAGCTCAGCAGGTATAACAGCCCCACCTACTGACCAATCAGTTCTCTTGACAATGGCCCGTCCGTTTCCTGAGAACCCGGTGGAGCTTGGTGACAGTGGGGGGGGGGGTACTGTGAATTTTGGTATCGATCCGATACCAAGTAAACACAGGGTAGTATCGACTGATACCGATACTTTTTGCTTGGACGTGTCATGATCATTGAATTATTGATCACTGAATCATTGAGCACAAAGATTTTAGGCAATAAAACGGTTTCATGTTTTAATAAATAACTACAATTCAAACTTTAACAGTATAAAATAAAGTACTTCTACTACAACGACTGTCTCAGAACAAAAGTCAAGAGAGTCAAACCAAAGGAAGCAGCGACGTAACGTAATGTTATTTCAGGAATTAACGTTTGTTCAACACTTTAATGTACACGCTTCACAATAAGTTAGAGATTATGAGACGCATGTTTGGGGCAATAAATATTACCCTAAAGGAAATGGTGTTTCTTCTCTTTCACTATATAACTTTTATTTATGTCACTACAATTCAGACCAAATAGGAAAGCAGTCACATCAATAACAATATCAATAACATATTGGGAACCTTGTCTTTTTATCTGATTACTTTAGGAATAGAATTAATCAATAGATTGATCGATTCCTTGGGTCATGGATAGCTGTAGCCCTTAGTAAACTGATCCCAGGCCAGTGGCCAGGTAGGGGGAGGGGCTACAGGTGTACCTGAGTCACTCAGGCAGAGACTCAGAGGGTAGCAGGGGGTGATGGGAGAGGGGGGGGGGTGTTTGCACAGAGAAGCGGCGCTTTGAGGAAACTGGTGGAGGAGCGAAGTATCGATCACAGGACAACGGTATCGATCCGATCAAAGTAGTTGGTATCGATAATATTGATATTTGGATCGATCCGCCCACCCCTAGCGATTGGTCGCATGCAGCAAACTCCGCCCTTTTTATGTGAGCGCCCACAGATCTAGAGTGGACAAGTCTGGATTGAATTAGTGAGTTGATAGCCGGCTTTATGGTACCGAACATCTGGAGGGTGGATGTCTGGGTAAGTGAAGCCGGATACGTAGGAGGAAGCCTGACTAGGTTAATCCAGCTTTGTGGGACAGGACTCTGGTGTCCTTGTTGTTGTTGTTGTTTATCTGCTGCTTATTTTCTCTCCTCTTCATCAGCAGCGTCTCTTCTCTCGTCTCTTTTCATTCCATTCATTCCTCCTCTTCCTCCTCCTCTTCCTCTTCCTCTCACTTCAGCCGTTCTTTCAAGGGTTCCTTGAAAGCCGCCCCCCCCCCCCCGGTGTTTTCTCATTTCCTCTTCATCACCTCCTCCTCCTCTGGATCATTTCATCCTGAGAGCAACAGGAGCCTGTTATGAAAGTAAATAAGACTGAACTGAATACACAACAAAAGCAACAACAACAACAGTAATGTTAATAATAATAACAATAATAATAACAATAATGATAATAATAAAAATTATAATAATAAAAATTATGATAATAATAACAATAACAATAACAATAACAATAATACTAATAACAATAATAATAATAATAACAATAATAACAATAATAATAATAATAATAATAATAATAATACAGTGCGCCCTCATTCTTTGCAGTTAATCCGTTCCAAGAACCACACGCCATTAATGAATCTGCGATCGAGATCGCGATCTTATTATTTGTAGTAATTTAAACGTTTCTGAACCCCCCCACACTGACATTAAACCACCTTCTATCTGGGTTACCTTTAAAACACTTTTGTGTCTCACGGAAGTCAGAGACTCACAGAACGTAGAACACTTCAGGATGACGTCGGCCAATAGAAAGCGAGTACGGTGTCACATGACTGCCTACCATAAATCCACGATGAGGTGAAGACATGAGCGTTGATGGGTGATTCCGTCTCCGTAGAGACAGCGTGATGGACAGCGTGATGGAAGACATGATGGACGGCTGACAGCAGACGAGGGAACCAATCACATCCAAGGACGGCTTCCTGAGCTGAGGACGAGATGATTGGTGAGGCGGCGCTCATCAATCAGATGAACTCCGGCCATCAGAGACTCGACGGGAGGTGATCGGCCACACTCCAGTGGGCGGGGCCTCCCCCGCCGGCGTGACGAGCAACAGATGAGTTTGTTTCCTCAGAGATCAGAAAGCGTTGGGGACAAACTGACAGGAGCGAGGGAACAGCCCGGACCCGTCAGCACGGCGAGGACAAACAAACATCATGTCATCGCAACGCAAACCAGGACCATCTGTGTCCACCGCGCCGCCCGGCGCCGCCGGCCCCACGGCGCCACCAGACGGCCGCCAGATGGGCGAGGATTGGGTTGTTTTTCTACCAATCAACTTCCTGTTACAGGAACTTATGTCGACGATCTAAAACTGTGATGTCAGCGTCCAGAGGGAGGTTCAGAACAGACAGGAAGTAGTGTCTCTGAGGCTCCGCCTTCACAGACATGTGACCTCATCAATAGTGACGCCTCAAGATTTATGAGGAATGCTGAACGGATCTCCCATCCATTTTTTCCCCTGTTAAAAGGGTTTTTGGGGGGAGTTGTTCCTTATCCGATGCGAGGGTCGCACTGCTTGCAGTGCACAAAGGTCAGAGGGATATCGTCCATGTGCAGATTGTAAAGCCCTTTGAGACATTGTTTGTGGATCTGGGCTATATAAAAATAAATAAACTTGAAAACTTGAAACTTGAAACTGAACCTGGATCGTATCACTGTGTGAACCTGGACTGTTTCACTGTGTGAACCTGGACTGTTTCACTGTGTGAACCTGGACTGTTTCACTGTGTGAACCTGGACTGTTTCACTGTGTGAACCTGGACTGTTTCACTGTGTGAACCTGGACTGTTTCACTGTGTGAACCTGGACTGTTTCACCGTGTGAACCTGGACTGTTTCACTGCGTGAACCTGGACTGTTTCACTGCGTGAACCTGGACTGTTTCACTGTGTGAACCTGGACCTTCTGGTCCATCAACATCAGATCCTGTCACTGTGTCTATATTTCAATCATTAACAATGTGAAGCTGCAGTGCATTGTGGGTAAATATTACAGACAAGAGAGACTCACCTCAGATGTCTGTTGCTAGGGAACACTGATGATGTCATCAATCGCAGCTCAAGCATCAACCCGATTCGCTCTGACATGTCTGAAGGTCATTCCTGCGTTGGGGAGACGGAGAAGCGATACTTGAAAGGTCGCGACCCGACCGTGTCCCGGGCAACCGTCAGTCAGGTCGTTCATCTGGGACGTTTGATCCCGACTCAGACCCCGCCTCTGGGCCCTCCTCCAGAAATATCTGACTCCTCCCATTTTTGAGTCCTCAGGATGACATCAGGAAACGACCTGGCGTCTGTGTGTGTGTGTGTGTGTGTGTGTGTGTGTGTGTGTTCCGTGGTCAGTTCAAGGTGTACCTGAGGGTGGGCGGGGCGATGCCTGAGTCTCCCTCCAGGTAGCATCTCACCCACTGGACGCTTAAATCCACCTGAAGCCGTCGTCCAACGAGGCGCCTCTTCATCCCGAGGACACGCCCTCCTCTTCCTCCTTGTAGCTCCGCCCCCTCCTCCTGCAGGAGCGCTTGTTCTGGGTTATTAACGAGGGAGCAGATGTAAAGCAGCCGTTAGCGCAACGCCACACACACACACACACACACACACACACACACACACACACACACACACACACAGACACACACACACACACAGACAGACACACACACACACACACACACACACACACACACACACACACGCGCACACACACACACACACACAGACACACACACACACACACAGACACACACACACACACACACACACACACACACACACACACACACACACACACACACAGACACACACACACACACACACACACACACACACACACACACACACAGACACACACAGACACACACACACACACACACACACACACACACACACACACACACACACACACACACACACACACACACACACACACACACACACACACACACACCATAAACTTTTACGGCTCCTCTATGCAGACGATAAACGTCTCTCTGATGGGGGCGGGTGAACGTTCCGCCCCTCCACCTGCAGCCTCCTGACCAATCAGGTGTCCGTTAATCAGGTGACCTCAGGTCAGGCGCGTCGGGATGTAATCAGATTACTTTTTGCTGTGTAATTAGATTACTGAGTGCTTTCTAAAACCATTGCATCTCATCGTTCTTCGTGAGGCACCAGATGTCGGGGTGTCTTCTTGGTGCGGTGTTCGCCCCCCCCCCCCGATGTTTGCGGTGATTGGTCTCGCCCCTCCCTCGTGTTGTGTTCCATCTCCTGACTCAACCCCCTCCTCTTCACGGAGATTAAAAAACCAATCGCAGCGCGGCGAGGAAGAGAAACGAGTCCCAGTGGGGGGGGGGGTTCCAGCCGGAAGCGGGTCGACAGACGGGCGGCGTGAACGGGAGCCGGGGGGGGTTAGGGTGTGTGTCGACACCCCCCCCCCTCTGGTGACCCGCTCGTGTTTCCTGTCAGCGTGCTTGATGCCCCCCCCCCCAACGAACTCCGTCTCTGTCACAGGGACGGGGGTGGCTCATGGTAATGAAGGAACGCGTTTGGACCCCCCCAGATTGATGGCCCCCGTTCCTGTTCCACCAACAGAAGACGGGAAGAGGCGCGGGAAGGACCCCCCAGGACCGGGTGGAGCTCAGCCCTACATCACCGGGACCCCGGGGTCACATCACACCGCCATAAAGCAGTGTGTGTGTGTGTGTGTGTGTGTGTGTGTGTGTGTGTGTGTGTCTGTGTGTGTGTGTGTGTGTGTGTGTGTGTGTGTGTGTGTGTGTGTGTGTGTGTGTGTGTGTGTGTGTGTGTGTGTGTGTGTGTGTGTGTGTGTGTGTCTGTGTGTGTGTGTGTGTGTGTCTGTGTGTGTGTGTGTGTGTGTCTGTGTGTGTGTGTGTGTGTGTGTGTGTGTGTGTGTGTCTGTGTGTGTGTGTGTGTGTGTGTGTGTGTGTGTGTGTGTGTGTGTGTGTGTGTGTGTGTGTGTGTGTGTGTCTGTGTGTGTGTCTGTGTGTGTGTGTGTGTGTCTGTCTGTGTGTGTGTGTGTGTGTGTGTCTCTGTGTGTTTGTGTGTTTTCTTGGTTGTTATGTTTAGAAAGGAACAAACTCCTCCTCCACACTGGAGAAATGAAGGACGGAGGAGAAGAAACCCTCTCCCGTCTCCTCCCGTCTCCTCTTGTCTCCTCCTGTCTCCTCCTGTCTCCTCCCGTCTCCTCCCGTCTCCTCCCGTCTCCTCCTGTCCCCTCCTGTCTCCTCTTGTCTCCTCTTGTCTCCTCCTGTCTCCTCCTGTCTCCTCCTGTCTCCTCCTGTCTCCTCCTGTCTCCTCCTATCTCCTATCAAACATCTTCCACCTCCTCGTCATGAAACCATCAACACTCCACCTGCTGCTGCTCCTTGAAGCTGAGGAGACGTCCACCTGTCAGACGCCTCCTGGACCCCCCCATCCTGACACGTCTCCCCCATCGAGGACTTCTTCAGGTCTGGAGTGTCACTCCTGATGGGATGAGAACAAACACGCCATCAGGAGGAGAATCCACAGCATACTGGCTCCTCCCCTGGTGGTCATGGCGATGGCGTGGAGGCGGAGCCAATCAGAAGCTGTTTAAACAGGAGATTCAAGTGTCATTATTATTATTATCATTATTACTATTATTATTATTATTATTATTATTATTATTATATTTATACCATGATTGTTATTATTATGGATCATAATAATTATTATATTATTATTATTATTATTGATAATCATTATTATTATTATTACTTTCCTCTAACGGTTAAAGACGTTAAATTCCTGCTGATGTCATTTTCATGAATTATTTAGATAATGTGACTCTAACTCATTCCATCACTGTGACGAGTCAGCGTATTTAAACTCCAGCGGGCGGTAACCATGGCGTTAATGACCTCATTGGCCGCCGGCCGCCGAGGCGCAGCACAAATAAAGAACGGCGGCGGCGGTTTGCTGTGATGACCTCAATCTGACTCTAATGGAGAGGTCGAGTGACGCCTCCCAGGGGGGCGGCGGCTTCATCAACCGCTCGTCAGTCGCTCATCAGCGATTCGCTCGTCTCATTCGTTCCATGTGAGAGAAAAGATGGAAGTTCAAAACACCTGAGCCCAACCTTCAGCTTGATGTGACCTCTGACCTCAGCTGACAGCGTCTGTGGGGGGGGGGGGGGGCACCCAGAGACTTCAAAACCTGGAGAACCCGGAGAACCTGGAGGACCTGGAGACCTGGAGACCTGGAGACCTGGAGGACCTGGAGACCTGGAGGACCTGGAGACCTGGAGGACCTGGAGGACCTGGAGACCAGATGATAATCAATGATCTGGAAGAGCCTCAAACACAACGAGCCTCGATCAGCGATCAATCAAATCCATCTAAATATTCAACTCAATCAATCCAGGTGTGGTTTGTAGCCCCACCCCCACCCCCTTCATAGTGGACCGCCCCCCCGTCTTCCTCCTGAGAGGAGACGACAGTGAGGGTTTATTTTACATGTGGGTGAGTTTCTGGTCTGAGGGATGAGAGCTAATGTCCCCTGAGGTAAAACCGTGGATCAGTCTCATCCAATCAGACGTCTCATTGGGTTCAGTAGGCGTGTCCTCCAGGTGCCCAGAGACACACCTCCGTTCACTGAAGCTCCTTTACGCCGTTAGCACCAGCGACCCAGCAGGTTGTTGGTTCTAAACCCAAGGAGCAAACAAGGAGGAGCGACTATCACACGACCTCCTCTTCCTCACGCTGCCAGACGTCGGACGCAGTCGTTGAGTCGTCGGATGCAGCGTGGTCGGATGCAGCGTGGTCGGATGCAGCGTGGTCGGATGCAGTGTGGTCGGATGCAGCGTGGTCGGATGCAGCGTGGTCGGATGCAGCGTGGTCGGATGCAGTGTGGTCGGATGCAGCGTGGTCGGATGCAGCGTGGTCAGATGCAGCGTGGTCGGATGCAGCGTGGTCAGATGCAGCGTGGTCGGATGCAGTGTGGTCGGATGCAGCGTGGTCGGATGCAGCGTGGTCGGATGCAGCGTGGTCGGATGCAGTGTGGTCGGATGCAGCGTGGTCGGATGCAGTGTGGTCGGATGCAGTGTGGTCGGATGCAGCGTGGTCAGATGCAGCGTGGTCGGATGCAGTGTGGTCGGATGCAGCGTGGTCGGATGCAGCGTGGTCGGATGCAGTGTGGTCGGATGCAGTGTGGTCGGATGCAGCGTGGTCGGATGCAGTGTGGTCGGATGTAGCGTGGTCGGATGCAGCGTGGTCGGATGCAGCGTTGCCTCCGTCTCCTTGATGGCGTTGTGGTTAAACAGGAGGTCACAGCGACACACGGGGGCCGCTCTGAAGGGTGCGTTTGATTCACTGACAGCAACACCTTTCCAGACGGTGACTCATCACCGTGTTGGAGGGGAGGGGCTTGTAGGTGTGAACACAGGAACCTGCATCCCATCTGCCATTAGGCGTTGCCATGGCGCCGCTGAGCCGCTCAGATCCTCAGGATGAGGAGACGACCCGCCGGTCCGGGACGCGAACACACGAGGATGTGGACGGGATCAAAGCCCTGCTAGCGCTCCACACGCGTGTGATGGGTGTGTGTGTGGGGGGGGTAACTCCACCCACCGGTCCTCTGTTCCGTCCAATCAGGTCCAGTCTCACGCTCCAGGACAGACCCAGTCCCACCTGAAGACCAACCGGGTCGCTTTGTTCTGGTTCTACTGGACTGATGGAACTTCCTGTCATCCCTTAGGCTCCGCCCCCCATCTCAGTCGAACCCCATCATTGGTTCAAGTCCCTCCACGTGTTTACAGAACACCAATAAAAAGACACACAGGAAGTGGAGTGATGACAGGTCAGCAGGCAACACACACACACACACACACACACAAACACACACACACACACACACACAGAGACACACACAGACACACACACACACACACAGACACACACACACACACACACACACAGAGACACACACACACACACACAAACACACACACACACACACACACACACACACACAGACACACACACACACACACACACACACAGACACACACACACACACACACACAGAGACACACACACACACACACAAACACACACACACACACACACAAACACACACACACACAGACACACAGACACACACAGACACACACACACACACACAGACACACACACACACACACACACAGACACACACACACACACACACACACACACACACAGACACACACAGACACACACACACACACACAGACACACACACACACACACACACACACACACACACACACACACACCTCTCCATCTTCATCAGCAGCGACCCCGGGGGGGTGTTCTGATGGTGATGGGATGTCGAACTAAAGCTGACACTGACGGGGTGGGGGGGGTAAGATGGGGACACCCCCCCTCTGGGGGTGTTTGGTTCGGTCCGACTGTCAGGACGGTTTCCTCCTCATCCGTCATTTAGTAATAACGAATTAATTAACGACTAACGACGCTAACGGTTTTAACGGTTTTAACGGTTTTAACGGTTTTAACGGTTTTAACGGTTCGAACATTTAATATCTGCTGATGTCATCGTTTCATTTCATTTGAGGAGAAAGTGCACAAAGTCAGCTTTTTGTTTGAAACGAGGAAATAAAAGAAGGGGGACAGGAAACACCTGCGGGAGTCACCTGACCCCTGTCTGACGACCTGATTGGACGAAGGGACGCTGAAGAGTGACCTCTGACCTCCGATCCCCTCCCTGCAGACTGACACCGACAGGAAGTGGAGGCGATGCTAACGCGTTAGCGGCGCTGCGATGGGAGCGCTTCATTTCCCGGCTGCTGCGGCTAAGATTAACCCCGGTTACATAAACGCTGACTTGGGACCAATTACAGGTTGATCCCCTGGGAATTAATTTTCTGCTTTAAATTAGAACCGATGTTTGTGTAACCCCCCCCGGCCCCCCGGCCCCCCCACGACCTACATAGAACCAACAACCCCCCGCATGTCGGCGAGGAAGAGGAGGAGGAAGATGATCGTCTACAGCGGCCACAGGGGGGCGATCGACGCGGCGGCGTTCTGTCCCTGAGGACACGGAAGGCAGCGCCCGTCAGTTCTGACCAATCAGAGCGCAGACGGAACATCGAGTCAATCCAACCAATCACCGCTCATCGCTCTGGCGTCCAATCAGAAGGCATCAAACGGGGTGGGCGTGTCTCCAGCGGGCGGGGCAGCTGTGTGCTCCCTCAGGCTCAGGTGTCGTCATGGGTTACCGTGACAACAAGAACGGGAGGAAGCAGGAAGTGATGACTCCTTAGGGGAAGACTCCGCCCACAGGTGTGACTCAGGCTGGGCGGAGCTCCTCGGTCACCTGACGACGGAGGGAAGCCCGTCGTTCTCCTAAAACACCCATAAATCCGGTGGGGGAGGGTCTTTTTCCCATCATCCTTTGCCTGCTGCCCGAAGACGGGGTAAATCAACGGTGGGCGTGTCCAACGCGTCAGTTTAACGGCATCTGATTGCAGCCACGCCCCTTCAAGTACGAGCGGCGAAGGTTTTGTGATGATTGGTGCAGCCCCCCCCACTGTACCCCCCCACACTAATGCACCACTCACTTCTACATCTGCAGTCATCACCAGATACACACACACACACACACACACACACACACACACACACACACACACACACACACACACACACACACACACACACACACACACACCATCACTCAGCCTCTTTTCTGGCTCCACATTTTGTCCTTTCCATCGATGTTCCTGCTAAAATTCAAATCCCGAGGGGGGGGGCAGAGATGTGAGGGTGAGGGAGGGTTGGGGGGGTTGTTGTGCCACAGCAGCAAACAGTAATTACAGCCAGACGTACAGGAAGACGCGCTGATGGGGGCGTAACGACTTCCTGATGAGGAAGACGAAGGTCCGGCGGACAGGAAGTGAGGTTCTGGTCGGGTTCCTGAGCGATGGAGCCGCTCCCTCACGGTTCCGACCCGCTGGTGGTTCAGGGTTTTGTGGTTTTATGGTTATGATGATGAAACGTTCAAACTCGTGTTTCTGACGCCTCAGCAGGAAAACGCCAGCGGACGCCAGCGGGAAACGGAACGGCGTCTGAAGCCTCACGACCGCCCGCCCTCCTCCATCCATCCTCCTCCTCGTCTTCATCTTTTATTCATGCGGAGGACCTCCGGGTCACGCTGAAGCGAATCCGCTGGACCAACGCCACCCCCACCCCACCCCCCCTCCACAAGCAGACTCGTAAGGAGGCGGCGGGAACCGCCCACCATGTAACCCGACACCGCGAGTTGAAACGCCCGTGTCCGTCCTCAGGTGTCCTCAGGTGTCTCCTGACCGCAAGACAAGAGCCGACGCCCAAAAACCGACGTCAGACGACAGCAGCGATGCTAGCTATGCTAGCTGCGCTAGTGATTATTTTAAAAGAAATACGTTTTCATTGTCAGCTTGAAACAGATTCACATGAACCAAATATTACTGAAATACAGTCATTCGTTATTCAACTTACATCGTTATTCAACTTACATCGTTTTTAAACTTACGTCGTTTTTCAACTTACATTGTTTTTCAACTTACATCGTTTTTCAACTTACATCGTCATTCAACTTACGTCGTTTTTCAACTTACATCGTTTTTCAACTTACATCGTTTTTCAACTTACATCGTTTTTCAACTCACGTTGTTTTCAACTTACGTTTTTTGAACTTACATCATTTGCCGTCGTACGTCATGTGTCCTGGAGCCTATCAGCGGTGCAGGGGCGTGGTCTATCTGTAGACGGGTCTCGCTCAGTCATGTGACGTCAGACCGTTGGAGACTCCTCCCTCCAGATGGCGGCTGGAACTCAGGATGGAATCAGGAATTAACCATTGGCATGATGGGAACTGTAAATGGCTCAACGCGTTCGGTGGGGGGGTGGAGGGGGCTGGTGGCGCTGCTGGGGGACAACGGCGTGAACGGCTGTCTGTGATTGGCTGTAATTAAACACCGTCTGCCCGTTAGTGCGGCTGCTTCTTCTATTCTCTAGCGAACTGAGGACCTGGACACAATGGTAACCACGGCGACCAGCGACCAGCGGCGCCTCTAATCACCTCCAGTCGCACCTGAACCAACAACACATCCTTTGTGCCCCCAGAAAACAGCCGACGTCAGCGTTTGGCTTCAGGAGGGAGAAGCGTGTGTGTGATGTGTGTGTGATGTGTGTGTGATGTGTGTGTGATGTGTGTGGGATGTGTGTGGGATGTGTGTGGGATGTGTGTGTTGGGGGTGTTTGTGGGGTGATCCCCCCATCCGTCCCCCGTCCAAACGGATTCTGCCGACCTGAAAGCGTGTGCTGACCTCTGACCTGGAGCTGGGGTGCGGGGCCTCCAGGTGTGAAACAGAATCACGCCTGTGGAGCTTAGACAGATTCCTCGTGCTCTGACCCCCCCCCTCTATCCTCCCCCCCAGCGCTGATGGACTGTGGTCCGCCTCGCGGCGCCGCCACAAAGCGATCCATTCCCATTCCACGCATGAACGGTGCCGGCACTGCGGCGGGGGGGGGACGGGGACGATTGGAGCAAACGAGACGGAATTGGAGGGTAGATGGAACCCGATGGGGGAGGGGGCTCGGATACGGAACGGCCAATCAGGGAAGCCCCATCAGGCCCCTGATTGGCTGACCCGTGTCACGTGACCCCCGAGACTCAGCAGCTCTCGAGGGTCATGTGACTAAAACTGGGCGTCACCATTAAGTTATGGGCGTGGTTTAACAGTCAGAGAGCAAAATGCTAATGTTAGCATCCGAGGAGGAGCCTGCTGAACGGAGGAGAGAAGGACCTGCTGGGGTGGGGGGGGGGGGACGGGGGGGCGGGGGGACGTGTCTGTGAATAAAGATCAGCGTCTGAGATCCTCCCGTCTGTCTGACAGAAACTGAGGAAAAACAAGTCAAGCTGTTGCCAGGTAACGGTTACCCGTTAATCACTAACCGTTAATCACTAACCGTTAATCACTAACCGTTACCCGTTAATCACTAACCGTTAATCACTAACCGTTAATCACTAACCGTTACCCGTTAATCACTAACCGTTAATCACTAACCGTTACCCGTTAATCACTAACCGTTACCCGTTACTCACTAACCGTTAATCACTAACCGTTAATCACTAACCGTTACCCGTTAATCACTAACCGTTACCCGTTAATCACTAACCGTTAATCACTAACCGTTACCCGTTAATCACTAACCGTTACCCGTTAATCACTAACCGTTAATCACTAACCGTTACCCGTTAATCACTAACCGTTACCCGTTGATCACTAACCGTTACCCGTTAATCACTAACCGTTACCCGTTAATCACTAACCGTTAATCACTAACCGTTACCCGTTAATCACTAACCGTTAATCACTAACCGTTACCCGTTAATCACTAACCGTTACCCGTTAATCACTAACCGTTAATCACTAACCGTTACCCGTTAATCACTAACCGTTACCCGTTAATCACTAACCGTTAATCACTAACCGTTACCCGTTAATCACTAACCGTTAATCACTAACCGTTAATCACTAACCGTTCCCCGTTAATCACTAACCGTTACCCGTTAATCACTAACCTTTAATCACTAACCGTTACCCGTTAATCACTAACCGTTACCCGTTAATCACTAACCGTTAATCACTAACCGTTAATCACTAACCGTTACCCGTTAATCACTAACCGTTAATCACTAACCGTTACCCGTTAATCACTAACCGTTAATCACTAACCGTTACCCGTTAATCACTAACCGTTAATCACTAACCGTTACCCGTTAATCACTAACCGTTACCCGTTAATCACTAACCATTAATCACTAACCGTTACCCGTTAATCACTAACCGTTAATCACTAACCGTTAATCACTAACCGTTACCCGTTAATCACTAACCGTTAATCACTAACCGTTAATCACTAACCGTTACCCGTTAATCACTAACCGTTGATCACTAACCGTTAATCACTAACCGTTACCCGTTAATCACTAACCGTTAATCACTAACCGTTACCCGTTAATCACTAACCGTTAATCACTAACCGTTACCCGTTAATCACTAACCGTTGATCACTAACCGTTAATCACTAACCGTTACCCGTTAATCACTAACCGTTAATCACTAACCGTTGATCACTAACCGTTAATCACTAACCGTTACCCGTTAATCACTAACCGTTAATCACTAACCGTTACCCGTTAATCACTAACCGTTGATCACTAACCGTTAATCACTAACCGTTACCCGTTAATCACTAACCGTTGATCACTAACCGTTAATCACTAACCGTTACCCGTTAATCACTAACCGTTACCCGGTGAGACCTTCTAGCCTTTCATTGATGAAGTCACTGTTTTCTGTCTGTCAACAGATCAATAGATCAGTGATTCACACACACACACACACACACACACACACACACACACACACACACACACACACACACACTTCGTTTTTCGGTGTTTCTCTGCTGCCCCCTACAGGAGCTCCAGGTGAACTTCATCCAGAGGAGCCGTCAGGATGAGGGCGGCCGCGTTCCATTCTGTGTGAACTGTTCCTTCAAGGCCACCAGCAGCCAATCAGACGCTGGAGCTCAGGCCGGTCGGGGCGACCCCTGGGGGCCTGAGGGTTATTTTGGGGGTCAGCTGTCGTGTGTCCTCCCAGTAGGCCCCTCCCCCTCCTCTTCCTCTCTATTCTCCGCGGCTCCAGGTCTGGTGAGTCTGTTTTCCTCCTTCTTCCTGTCACAAATCTGTTCTTTCTCTAAATATTCATTTGGACGTTAGAACGTGTCCCCCAGCCCCCCCGTCACGTGGGGGGGAGCTGATGAAGATGTGACTCCTCCTCTTCACCGTCGGCTCGTTTACTGGTTTTAACTGTTGTTCAAAAAAAGACCATTTCTTGTTTCTGTTTTTTTAACAACATTTTTAAAGAATTTTATGAGAATTTCTCTTTAAATTTAAAATAAATCCGTAAATTTTCTGCTTTGGAGGCAAAAAAACAGAAAATGTGAAAATTGAAACCCGAACACGACGGTGACGACGGTTACAGGTAGAGGGACGGGATTGGCTGGCGGGTCCCAGTGGGTGGAGCCTGATGGATGATAGCACGGGTGGGATGGATCAACGGCGGAAGTGGTTGCCATGGAAACGCATGAATTCATATGTTTCATGCAAGATGCATGTCTGCATTGGTCGTTCGACCATATTTGGGCGTCCTCAGAATAGATGAGTCGTAAACAGGTGCTGGGGGGGTGTGGGGGGGGCATTAGCTCAGAGGCTAATTTTAGCTTCCAGATACAATAACATGACACAGAGCAGAGGATCAACAGCAAAACGAAGGAAGGCGTCGGCTCGTCAGGGTGGGGTCAGCCGGATGCCCCGCCCATGAACAGTCCAGGTTCACACGGTGAAACAGTCCAGGTTCACGCAGTGAAACAGTCCAGGTTCACGCGGTGAAACAGTCCAGGTTCACGCAGTGAAACAGTCCAGGTTCACGCAGTGAAACAGTCCAGGTTCACGCGGTGAAACAGTCCAGGTTCACGCGGTGAAACAGTCCAGGTTCACACGGTGAAACAGTCCAGGTTCACGTAGTGAAACAGTCCAGGTTCATACGGTGAAACAGTCCAGGTTCACGCAGTGAAACAGTCCAGGTTCACACAGTGAAACAGTCCAGGTTCACGCAGTGAAACAGTCCAGGTTCACGCAGTGAAACAGTCCAGGTTCACGCAGTGAAACAGTCCAGGTTCACGCAGTGAAACAGTCCAGGTTCACACGGTGAAACAGTCCAGGTTCACGCAGTGAAACAGTCCAGGTTCACACAGTGAAACAGTCCAGGTTCACGCAGTGAAACAGTCCAGGTTCACGCAGTGAAACAGTCCAGGTTCACGCAGTGAAACAGTCCAGGTTCACACAGTGAAACAGTCCAGGTTCACGCAGTGAAACAGTCCAGGTTCACGCAGTGAAACAGTCCAGGTTCACGCAGTGAAACAGTCCAGGTTCACACGGTGAAACAGTCCAGGTTCACACAGTGAAACAGTCCAGGTCAGGTGACCGGCTGTGGTGAGTGTGTAGGCGCGACCAGACTAGTGACTCCGCCCATGCGTCCAGACCCGAGAGGATGGAGATGTCCCTGAATGCAGCAGACGTGTTGGCGCCCCCCCAGCCGGGCGTAGCCTCCTCCTCCTTGGATGGCGCCGATGGAGACGCGGAGGCTCCGCCCACTGACTCCTCCGGCTTCTTCGACCCGTTGGAGGAGTTCAGCCAGCGGCTGGATGACATCATCAGCACCTACGGCTCCGCAGCCGGCGTCCTGGACGGACAGGTGGGTCATGTGACCTCACTGGCCAATGAGGGAGGAGTCTGCTGTGGGCGTGAACGTGAGATTTGTGTTGCAGAGGAAGATGGAGGCGGAGCTGGAACAGCTGGAGGAGGAGTCACAGGATGACATCACGGTCGCCGTGGAAGCAGGTGAGGAGAACCGTGTTGAGCACAGATCCTACATTTCCCATGATGCAGCTGGTGAGGCGCTTTCATTTTTGTCTCCAGACGTCTCCGCCCTCATGCAGAGTCTGAACCAAACGTCTTCTCCACAAGAGCAGCTGGACCGCCTCCTCAGGAAGTACGCCGAGCAGGTGAGAGGGGCGTGTCCGGGTGCTGGGGGGGCGTGGCCAGCCCCTCCACCTTTTGACGCCGCTTGCCGTCCATTCTGCAGGCAGCCGGGCGTCGCCGCGACCAGAAGAAGCTCCTCCTCCTGCAGCAGCAGACGTCCGTCCTCCTGGAGGAGGTGTGCGGCGGGGGGGCGGCGCGGCGCCACCTGGAGGCGCTCTGCAGGGAGCTGCAGGGGCGGTACCTCACGCTCAGGGTGGGCCAATCAGCACGCACCGTCTGACCTCGTAGCGTGTCCAAACTAACTCCCCCTCTCCCCCCATCCAGGAGGACACCCTCCGCCGCCATCAGGAGGACGAGGAGAGGCGGAGCCAGATGTCCGACCACTTCCAGGAGAAGCTGGCGGAGATCCAATCACAGATCGAGACGCACAACGCCCGCAACGACAAGCTGTGTGGGGAGAACTCCCGCCTGAGCGCCAAGCTGGAGACTCTGATGCAGCAGTGCGAGCTGAGGGAGGAGGTGCGGCGTCCGGCACCCGGGGGCCGCCGCCGGCCCCCCGCCCGGCCCCCGTCGGCCCCCCCTCTCAGCTTCCTCTTCCTCTTCTTCTAGAGTCTGGAGAAGATGAACCGGCGCCGCGACCTCCAGCAGCAGCTGACCGACGCCCGCCTGCAGCAGGCCGACGCCCTCCTGGCCGACGCCCAGGAGAAGCACAAGAGGGAGAAGGAATACGTGAGTCCGACCCGGGGGGGGCGGCCCCGGCGCCACCCGGTGGTCGGGGTCACGCCGCTGTTGTAACTTTTGCTTTGGTGGTTGCCATTGGCGACGCCGTTGACTGTGTGCTGTCTCTGTTGCCGTAGTTACTTAGGGAGGCTATTGACAAAACAAAGAAATGCTTCGCCATGAAGGAGGCGGAGCTGGCCATGAAGAAGAAGGTAAAGACCCGTCTGTCTCTCTGACTCACCCGTCTGTCTCTCTCTAACCAGTTACTGCTTCAGGCGGCTGAGTGGAAGCTGCAGGCGCAGGCGCTCAGCCAGCAGGGGGCGGTGATGGAGGCACAGGTGACTAACGCCCCACGGGCCAGCGGGTGGGCGGGGTTTGATGCTAGCCCGTTGCAATTTGTATCATAGGCCTCGCCCCCCTTTGAGATGAAGTTCGCCAACGGGGACAACTAGTCCAAACCGGTTCAGACGCGCTCCAGGGGTGCTACCTCCAGGCTAGCTAAGGCTAAAGATAACCAGACGGCTAGTTTACGGTTAATTTTAATCTCAAAAATTTAATCCTTGAGATTAAAGATCATCATTAACAACAGTTAGGGTCACTGTTGATCCACTGTAGCTACTGTAGCATGTAGCATTAGCTTGGCTTACCTTTAGAGTGAAGGAAGAGGAGGAGGAGGGAGGAGTTCTTGTTGGTCAGAGTCAGAGTTGTCATCAGAGAGATGCTGGAGATGCTTGAATGGAGAGGTGCTGCCCCCATGGAGGTTGTGGCAGAAAGTGGAACTGCAGGACAGTAGTCGGATATGGTGAATGTTCATAAGTCGAATGTCCGTAAGTCAAAATGTTCGTAACTCAAATATCCCTAAGTCCAATGTCCCAATTCGAGATGTCTGTAAGTCAAATGTTAGTAAGACAGATGTTCCTAAGTCAAAAATGTTCGCAACTCGAAATGTTCGTAAGTCCAATGTTTGTAAGTCGAAATGTCTCTAAGTCAAATGTCTGAAGTCAGATGTTCGTAAGTCAGATCTTTGCAAGTCAGCTGTTTGGCGAATGTCCGTATGTTGAGGACTACCTGTATGGTCATTACCTGTTGAATGAGGTCAGCTGGACTTGCAGGAAAGGTTTGAAGACCCTCCTTCTGTTCTGGGGACTGGCTGGGGGTCTGAAGGCGTCGGGTCAGAGGGTAAAAGAGAGGTAGATGCTGCCCCCTACAGGTGGCCTCACCTTCACTGGGGTCAAACACGGTTCAGGGTTTACTGTTTCAAGATATTTCAGACACGTTTTCTAGTCGGCAAAAAGACATGACTTAGATTTAAGTTTGTTAAAGTTCAGGAGCGAGAGCCGGGAAACAGGAAGTGCTTACGCTGTCGGTCGTCTTCTGACCTCCTGGTCCATGACGTCTCGTCGTCGGGCCGCGTCCAAAACCGCTCTCATCCCGTCGGGTGTCTCGCCCTCACAGCTGACGCTCTACGGCCAGAAGTTCGACGAGTTTCAGGAGACGCTGGCCAAGAGCAACCAGATCTACGCACACTTCAAGAAGGAGATGGAGAACGTAGGTGTCCGTCCGTCGGCCCGGTTCCTTCAGCACGCCTGTGTTTGACATTTTAAACTCCGCCCCCTTTAGATGTCGGAGAAGATGAAGAAGATGGACAAAGAGTCCAACATCTGGAAGACCAGGTTCGAGAACTGCAACAAGGCTCTGACGGACATGATCGAGGAGGTTTGTTATGGACGTGGTTCCTGATGTAGGAGGTCAACCAATCAGGTGACAGACAATCACAGGGGGCGGGGATTGAAAGCTTACTTCCTGTTCTGTTCTCCTCTTCCAGAGAACGGAGAAAGGCAAAGAGTACGACCTGTTCGTCCTGAAGATCCAGAAGCTGGAGAAGTTGTGCCGCGCCCTTCAGGAGGAGAGGGTGGTCCTCTATGACAAGATCAAGGAGGTCCGTCGCTCCAACGCCAGCGCGCCGCCGCCGGAGGGCGGGGCTCAGCCCAATGACATCACCGAGGGTGAAGACAAGTCAGGCCTGCTGGAGCCTTCAGAGGCCCAGGAGATCCAGGACCAGGACCTGGTCCTGACGGAGGACATGGCCCGGCTGAAGAAGGAGCAGGCCAAGCTGCAGGAGTTCGCCGCCGCCCTGTTGGCCACGGGTGGTGGTGATGAAGAGGAGGAGAGTCACGAGGTCGATCACGAAGATGAGGTGACGTCTGCGTTAGCTCAGTTTAACTCCAAACCCCGGGTCAAACAGGAAGTCACCTCAAGCCCCGAACAGGAAGTCACCTTAGGCTCCAAACAGGAAGTCACCTCAGGCCCCGAACAGGAAGTCACCTCAGGCCCCAAACAGGAAGTCACCTCAGGCTCCAAACAGGAAGTCACCTCAGGCCCCGAACAGGAAGTCACCTCAGGCCCCGAACAGGAAGTCACCTCAGGCCCCAAACAGGAAGTCACCTCAGGCCCCAAACAGGAAGTCACCTCAGGCCCCAAACAGGAAGTCACCTCAGGCCCCAAAAAGGAAGTCACCTCAGGCCCCGAACAGGAAGTCACCTCAGGCCCCAAACAGGAAGTCACCTCAGGCCCCAAACAGGAAGTCACTTTCGTCCCTGAACAGGAAGTGACTTCAGTCCCTGAACAGGAAGTAGACGTCCAACCAGAGGAACCGGTTCTCCTAGATAAAGTTGAGGAGGTTCCAAAGGGGTCACCAGAAGAAGTTCCAGCTGTTTCTGACCCAGGAGACGCCACCGGAGAGGAGGTCAAAGTTCAGGAGGAGGAGCTGAAGACTCAACCTGAGGAAGTCCAGACGGATCCACCAGCAGAGGTCCTGATCCACAAGGCTGCCCCAGAGGAAGGTCAGGTCCAGTCAGAACCACAGGGACCATCAGGAGCACCACCCCAGTTGGAACAAGCTCTGCCCCCCAGAGAGACTCCGCCCTCCGGTTCAGACGCCGCTAAGAAGCAGACACCAAAGAAGAAGAAGAAGAGGAACGTGAAGAACGCTAGCTAAAGCTGAGGTGTGTGTGCGTAGCTAAGGCCCTACGGTGATGTCACAGGTTGCTTTGTCCTGATTGGTTGATCTCCAGTTGTGGTTTTCTAAAGGTTGAATGTTGTAAAGCTAATAAAGCTAATTGTCACGACAGATTGTCAATAAAGATTCCTTTGAGAGAGCAGGAGCTGTTTAGCTCAACGGCTGATTGGTTTATTGGTGCTCCTCCTACAAACACGCCCACGGTGCGTGACCTGGTGAAGCCCCGCCCACCTGGTCGTTACCATGACATCAATCAGTGACTTTAAATTTGTTCAGGTGTGAAAATTAAAGTCAATAATCCTGATCGGTGCAGCGCGAGCCTCTGTCCGCCAGGTGGCGCTGCTCACCTGCACAGGTTCAGGTGCAGTTCCCCCAGACGGCCACTAGAGGGCGACTGAGGTCCACAAACGCTCCTGAGAGGTTTTTAACACACACGCAGATACCAAAGGTCAAAGGTGACACCGTAGGTGGAAAAAAAGAGGAGGAGCTTGTTGTGTGATAATTAGAGCAGGAAGTGGAGAAGAAGAGTGAGATAAGTAGGGGGGTCGAGGGTGGACAGGTGTGGGAGGGGTTAAAGTGTTTCACCTCACTTAATGAGTCTGTTGGTTGATGAAGGTCTGTACTCGTCTCCATCACCACTTCCTGTTTGGTGATGTCATCACACTGACGTCACACACCTGCAGCGTGGATTAGCTGCTGCTAGCTCAACACACCTGGACCTGAGGCTGAACAACAAGAACCACTTCCTGTCCAGCTGGGAGCAGCGGCGTCCTCGGCTCCGCCCCCTCCCACAGACTTCTGGGAGTTTTTCTGCGTCTGTCTCCTGATGCGGATGAATTTGTCTCGGGGCTCAAAGGCGTCCTGAAATGTCTCGCCGATGTGAGACGCGTTAGAGACGGCGCCCGGGGGCGGAGCCTCCGTCCACGCTCCCGTGTGACGGCGAGAATCTTCATCACGGCGGAGAGCCGAGCCCCTCCTCCTCCTCCTCTTCGTCTCGGGACGCTGCTGTCGGATTACGATGAGCAACGCCAGCTTCATCCGACAGGCTTCATCCAACAAGTTTCATCCAACGGGTTTCATCCGACCACCGACTGACGACGAGGGAAGAGGAAGATCAAACATGTTCCAACTTCAACAGCCAGCGTCAGCCAATCAGACGAGCCGCCAGGCGGCCTGCTAGCATTAGCGGTGCGGCGCTAGCTTCAGCTCACAGAGCGTCCGCCATTGGTTCAACTGCAGATGCTAACTAATGCTAACGGCATGAGGCCAAGGAGCTAGCGGTCGCTAGCGGATACCAGGAAGTGAGACAAATGCAGCTGCTTGGGTTAGCATTAGAGCTAACGTTAGCGCTCATATTGAATGTAAATGACCTCATTGATTGATTATCAGTTATTTTGTCATTTGTGTTTTTTGGGTTTTCGACTCCTGAAGCGTAAAAATCCTTAGGCTTCAATTTAAGATCAAATAAAACGAGTGTGTGTGTGTGTGTGTGTGTGTGTGTGTGTGTGTGTGTGTGTGTGTGTGTGTGTGTGTCTCTATTGAACGCCTCACACCTCAGTGAACAGCCAATGAGGTGCGTCTGGACTGATGGAGGCGCGGCCTGCTGGATGCTGCAGCCGATAATGAACATGGAGACACACACACACACACACACACACACACACACACACACACACACACACACACACACACACACACTCCCTCAGGATGACTTCTTATCTGAAGCTGCTTCCTTTAGCTCACGTCCACAGATTGATGATGTCATGGAGGTCATGCCTCCCCCAACCCCCCCACACACCGCTGGGGGCAGATTAAAACCAGGTGAACGGGAGGAGGAGGAAGAGGAAGACAAGAAAGAGGAAGAGGGGGAGAAGGAGGAAGAAGAGGAAGTAGAGGAAGAAGAGAAAGAGGAGGAAGAGGAGGAGGAGGAGGAGGAAGAGGAGGAGGAAGACAAGATAGAGGAAGAGGAAGAGGAGGAGGAAGACAAGAACGAGGAAGAGGAGGAGGAGGAAGAGGAAGAGGAGGAGGAGGAGGAAGAGGAAGAGGGGGAAGAGGAGGAGGAAGAGGAGGAAGAGGAAGAGTAGGAAGAGGAAGAGGAGGAGGAAGAGGAAGAGGAAGACAAGAAAGAGGAAGAGGAGGAAGAGGAAGACAAGAAAGAGGAAGAGGAGGAGGAGGAAGAGAAGGAGGAAGAGGAGGAGGAGGAAGAGGAGGAGGAGGAGACAATCGATGTCTTTTCCTACCTGCCAGCAGGGGAGCAGAAACTCTTGGTCCTTTAAAGGAACTTTGTCTGAATCTAATTTTCTCTCCTGAGATGAAAGCTGATGAAGATGATGATGATGGTCTTCCTCCTCACTGCACCTGGTTCCTCCTCCTCCTCCTCCTCTTCATCCCAATAAATGGTTTCATTCTCTCTGCAGACGCCCTGCAGATTCTACCAGGTGTGTGTGTGTGTGTGTGTGTGTGTGTGTGTGTGTGTGTGTGTGTGTGTGTGTGTGTGTGTGTGTGTGTTTCCGTCCCACTGAAGCGTCTAAAGGGGGGGTAGGTTTTCAGCAGTAAAGTGCTGACGGATCCGTTCACGAGTCTCCTGCCCCCCCTTCTTTTGGGGGGGGGTTCACCAGAGGACAGGTGACGATCAGTTTGTCTGTCGCTGCAGATGAAACACCATTATCGCCGTGGTAACCCATCCATACCCCCCCCAGAGGGAACACGACCCTCTGAACAAACACTGATTGGCTATCGACTTTCCAGCGAAAACAGAGACGTCTCACTCCCACCACGGATGAACCAATCAGACGTCCACCTGACTCCTGAAGCTCCGCCCCTGGAATCACGCCCGGCGCCGCCCAGCAGCATCCGACCTGCAGGGGGCGCCGCAGCTTCAAATGAGGTTTGAGAACTGAGAGAGAAAATCAATCCGATCAATACCAGCAGCTGAAGGCTCCGCCCCCATGAGAGGCCCCGCCCTCAGCAGAGGAGGAGGACGCATAGACACCAGATCAGGTCACTGAGGTCAAAACCAGTTCTGACCCAGTTCACACCCGGTTCACACCTGTTTTAGACCTGTTGGCTGTCTGTTCACACCCAGTTCACACCTAATTCAGATCTGGTTCACACCCGGTTCAGATGCGGTTCATACATCATTTGAACCCGGTTCTGCTCAGTTCACACACGGTTTTGACCCGGTTCATACCTATTTCATACATTGTTGACGCCCAGTTCCCACCAAGTACAGACCTGTTCACTCCTGGTTCTCACCCGATTCTGACCCAGTTCACACCTGGATCAGACCTGGTTAATACCCGGTTCACACCTGTTTCAGACCTGTTCGCTCCTGGTTCACACCAGGTTCACACATGGTTTTGACCTGGTTCATACCTATTTCAGACCTGGTTGATACCCGGTTCACACCCGTTTCAGACCCGTTCGTTTGTTCCCGGTTCACACCCAGACCACACCTTATTCAGATCTGGTTCAAACCCCGTTCAGATGCGGTTCATACATGTTCAACCTGGTACAGACCTGTTCAGTCCTGGTTCTGACCCGGTTCACACACCAGTTCAGATCCAGATCAGACCAGGTTCAGAGCTTTTTCACACCTGGTTCAGACTCGGGTTCAGACCCAGTTTACACCCGGTTCATACCTGGTCCGGAACCCGTTCACACCTGGTTCAGACAGTTCGATCTGGAACAGCATCAGAATGTTTCCTGGTGTAAAACGACAGGACGCCAGGCGTGAGGTCACATGATTCACTTTAAGGTTTGATTGTAAACAGACACAAACCGTAAACAAACAGTAAACAAACAGTAAACAAACAGTAAACAAATGGGAGTAAACAGACCATAAATCAAACAAACAAACAAACAAAGCCGTTGATTGGTTAGTTTTTCTGACCAGAGCATGCTTCTCCAGACTTGGTCCCGCCCCCGTTGCTCCAGCCAATCAGACGCTCGAGTTCAGCCGTCCTTCCTGTTTGCTTGCTGTTACCTGGTTGGTCATTTTTTTCTGAGAGCTGCTTTAGCTTTGCTAGCGGGCTAATGGGCGGGGACACAGTCCGGGTCATGCTACACTGTGTTAGCCCGCCCCTCCCCATGACGGGGCGCCTCGGGGGGGCGTAGGGGGGGAGGGGGAGGAGTCTCTTCACGCCGGCTCCTCCTCCAGGAGCCTCCTTTGATCCTCATCACGGGAATCGATGAGGATTCTTCGCTAACGCTAACGCTAACGGAGGAGGTTCCTGATTGGACAGTGGGCGTGTCCCCTCCGGGCGGGTCCGCCCCCCCTCAGGGACTCTGCTGCTCCATGTTGGGGATCAGAGGCTCTTTCTTCAGGAACTGCAGGTGTCTGACGGAGCGCCACACCCCCAGGTAGCTGTCGCTAGGCGACGGCCCGGGGGCGGGGCTTTCCTTCTGGAGGTGTTCCCGCTGCATCTCCACCACTTCCTGTTCGGTCATGACGGCGGAAGCCACGCCCACCTCTCCGATGGCCTCCGGATCCACGGGGGGGTCGCCGCCTGGCGCAGGCTTCTCCCCGTATGGCTCGCCGGGGGGCGGGGCTTCTTTCCCCGCCCCCTCCAGGTCCTGGTAGAGGCTCTTCGTCTTCATCTCCCGGTACTTGACCACGCAGTAGGTGACCGAGCCCACCGTGTTGACGGCCACGCCCCCGATGAACAGCCCGGTGGGGGCCACGTCGTTGAACGCCAGCATGCCCACCGTGATGGTGGCGATGCTCTTGACCACGCCCACGAAGCTGGTGGTGACGGCCGAGTTGATGTAGGTGCAGTGCAGCGTGGTGAAGTTCATGGCGCAGCCAATCAGCACGCAGCACACGAACACGCCCGTCACGCGGGGGTCGCCCCACCCCTCGTACGACCACATGTTGATGGTATCCATGGAGATGAAGGAGCAGACCAGCAGCACCTGAGGGGGGGAGAGGAGGGGGCGGAGTCAGGAGGCATCAGAGGAGGGAGGGCGGGTGGGGGGGGACGACTTACCGGCGTTGCCATGGTAGCGATAGCGTACTGGGCCGTCAGGGGGCCGTGGGGGCCGTCCAGGCTGCTCTTCTGGATCACAACCAGGTAGGAGGCGTGGATCACCACCGCCAGCACGCCCGTCACGTAGCCCAGAGGCTCGCCCGTCAGGTCGCCCGCACCTGTGGGGGGGGCAGAGACAGGTGAGGGCGTGGCCACCAGGAGGAGGAGGGTCAGAGTGGCTCCTGCTGCTGGGACACCGTCTGACAGGAAGTTTGAGTCCAGCAGGAAATGAAAGACAAACAACCCGTCTGCCAGCGCAGGTGAGTCACCGTGGCAACGTGGCCCCGCCCACCAGGCTCCAGGAGGGAGGGGCCAGCGCTGGAGAGAAGAAAACACCTCCAGAGGAGGAGGACAAAGAGGAGGAGGAGGAGGAGGAAGAGGAAGAGGAAGAAGAGGAGGAAGAGGAAGAGGAGGAGGAAGAGGAAGAAGAGGAGGAAGAGGAAGAGGAGGAGGAGGGGGAAGAGGAGGAGGGGAACTAATTCAAGTCTTTATGGTGACTGGAAACACACACACACACACACACACACACAGACACACAGACACACAGACACACACACACACACACACACACACACACACACACACACACACACACACACACACACACACACACACACACACACACACACACACACTCAGGTAGGTGTTAACATCAGATCTGCTCTTATGATGTCATCAATAATACCAATAATCAATGATCTCATTCCTCACCAACATGTTGGTGTTGTGGTGAATTTGCCCCCTAGCCTGATTTTCTGAATGGTTCCTGTTTACCCCCCCCAACCCTCTACCCCCCCCCCCCGCCTGAGGAGCCGATTGGAGATTGATTCAGGAAATAAATGATCTGTAGGCTTTTGTTTACGACTCCAGGACCATTAACACGATGAGAGACCAGCTGGGGGGGTCACACGGGGGGGGGGGGGTTATTGATCAGATCTATTAATCACAGGAACATGGAAACAAAATCAATACGACTGATTCTGTGATTCCATTCACACTGATTCAAGTCCAGTGTGTGTGTGTGTGTGTGTGTGTGTGTGTGTGTGTGTGTGTGTGTGTGTGTTACCGGCCAGCGCCGCCCCCCCCGTGGTGATGATGACGGCCGTCACCACGCCGACGGACGGGACGCCGTTCCTCAGGACACACACCCCGATGCTGAGCGTGAAGAGCGGCAGGCAGCGCTTGAACACCACGTACATGGGGAGGCTGAGCCCCCGCAGGGACCACAGGGTCAGCGTGGACTGCAGCGTGGACAGCACACACACCGGGGCGAAGTCCTGCACACACACACACACACACACACACACACACACACACACACACACACACACACACACACACACACACACACACACGTCACACTCTGATCGGCTCCATTATAACCTTTAGTCACATGGTCTTTGCTTCATTATTTTTGACGTTGGTACTTCTGTCATCCACTGGGGGGGTTTCGGGGGGGGGGTAAACAGATGTTTACAGGTGAACATATTTCCAGTAAACATGACTAAACAAACTGGATTCTCTAGGGGGCGCTGCTTCATTTTAGCATGATTTCATCCGGCGGCTAAAGACTGAATTTAATTTGAATTAATTTTAATTATGTATTAATTAATATATTAATATATTTAAATATTTTTTTAGCTTGAAGACATTTTTCAAAATAACTTTAGCTTCAATAAAAACGTAATTGTTTCATCTAATCAGCTCCATAGCCTGTCAATCAATCAATAATTCAATCAAGTAGAAACCTTCAGGCAGCTTTCCAAACCTGGGGGGGTGGGGGTTCGGGGGAGGTCGCTGGTCAAAGCTAAACTTTGCTGTGACGTCATGACTGACGCAACGAGACCAGGATGAGTTTGGTTTTGTTCAATCCTGATTAAAAGGGACGTCACCAAGTGGTGATGAATAAAGGGTTAAAGTTGTGGACTTTTAATTCGGATTAAACTTCATTTAAATCATTTGAATCAGGAAACTTGATTCCTGATTCAAATGACCGACCCCGGTCCCGGTCCCGCTCCCGCTCCGGTCCCGGTCCCGGTCCGGTCCTACCTTGGACAGCTGGCGGCTGAGCGGCGGGACGTCCACCCGCCCCAGGCGGCGCAGCGCCTCCAGGCTGAGGGCGGCGGTGCTGCTGGTCAGCAGCTGCACCAGCGTCAGGAAGCGGAAGCCGCAGCGGCTGATCAGGAACTTCAGCAGGATGTTCAGGGACCCGGAGAACACCCCGTGGGCCACGGCCACGGAGATGCCCACGGCGCGGCTCTGGAACACCTCCATGGTGGGAGGGGGAGGCGCTCGGTACCGGAGGAGCGGCTTTTACGCACGGCGGTGACGCGCGGCGGCGGGACGAGGAGCCGCCAGGAGCCCTGATGGAGATGAGGAGGAACCTGGATCAGGAGGTCCGAGTGGAAGAAAGTGAAGAGGAGGAGGAGGAGGAGGTTCTCCTTCCTCCTCAGTTTGACTCCCTTTAAAAAGTCCAACCTCTGCGTTTAGTTCCCAGATGAGTTTTTCTGAGCGCGTCTCCTCCGAAAACCCCCCGGTTTGGAAAAGGAGAAGAGGAGGAGGAGGAGGAGGAAGAGGAGGAGGAAGAGGAGCACCTCCCGACACCAGGAGCTCCAGCAGCGGATGGAGAGGAGGAGGAGAGAGGAGCTCGTCCTCTGAGAGCTGAAGCTGAAATATGACATTTTGCCGCAGCGCTTGGCGGTGAACCCGGGGGGGGGGGTGGATGGGTGAGGGGGGGGGGGGAGCGGGGGCAGGTCCACGATTTTTTTCAACACGTGAATATTTGCTTCCTTTAATTATTAGTGTGTTTGCGGGGGGGGGGGGGTCCGGTTCGGGTCCGGGTCACCCCCCCTCCACAACCCGGGCTGAACCTGAGGAAGATGAAGATGAGAATGGAGGCATCCCAAAGCCCGCCCCCTGTAGGGTGGGGCGGGAGCGTCCGACCCGGTCTGATCTGCCACCTGCTGCTGGGGGGAGGGGGGAATTCCAGATGACGTCACTGATGATGACGCCGTAGGGGGATGTTATTAAACCTATACATTAAATCTAATATGTAATATTAAACTAAATTTAAATTGTAAATTTTTGCTTTATGAAAATAAAATCTGCATATGCCCCGCCCCCTGTGACAGCATTAAAATAAGTAGTACACACCCCCATGAGAAGGTAGTACACACCCCCACGAGCAGGACTGAACAGACGTCCAGATGAAGGTTCTGGTCCTCAGAGACGCCGGGACAGGAAGTGACCTCGTCCTTCAGGGACGCCACCGTCTGGACGAAATGTCACAGCGGTCCATCAGAGCGGCAGCGCCACGACTCCCAGGGGGCGGAGCCTCACGCCCGCTGTCATCCAGGAGTCTCGTCTTCATTCACTCCCCACAGCTCCACCCGGTTCACCTCCAACCAGAGACCAGATCCAATCCCACCAGAACCCGTTTCACCGCGTGAACCTGGACTGTTTCACCGCGTGAACCTGGACTGTTTCACCACGTGAACCTGGACTGTTTCACCACGTGAACCTGGACTGTTTCACTGTGTGAACCTGGACTGTTTCACTACGTGAACCTGGACTGTTTCACTCCGTGAACCTGGACTGTTTCACTGTGTGAACCTGGACTGTTTCACTCCGTGAACCTGGACTGTTTCACTGTGTGAACCTGGACTGTTTCACTGTGTGAACCTGGACTGTTTCACCACGTGAACCTGGACTGTTTCACTGCGTGAACCTGGACTGTTTCACTGTGTGAACCTGGACTGTTTCACTGCGTGAACCTGGACTGTTTCACTGCGTGAACCTGGACTGTTTCACCACGTGAACCTGGACTGTTTCACAGTGTGAACCTGGACTGTTTCACCACGTGAACCTGGACTGTTTCACTGTGTGAACCTGGACTGTTTCACTGTGTGAACCTGGACTGTTTCACTGTGTGAACCTGGACTGTTTCACAGAGTGAACCTGGACTGTTTCACTGTGTGAACCTGGACTGTTTCACTCCGTGAACCTGGACTGTTTCACTGTGTGAACCTGGACTGTTTCACTGTGTGAACCTGGACTGTTTCACCACGTGAACCTGGACTGTTTCACTGCGTGAACCTGGACTGTTTCACTGTGTGAACCTGGACTGTTTCACTGCGTGAACCTGGACTGTTTCACTGCGTGAACCTGGACTGTTTCACCACGTGAACCTGGACTGTTTCACAGTGTGAACCTGGACTGTTTCACCACGTGAACCTGGACTGTTTCACTGTGTGAACCTGGACTGTTTCACTGTGTGAACCTGGACTGTTTCACTGTGTGAACCTGGACTGTTTCACAGAGTGAACCTGGACTGTTTCACCACGTGAACCTGGACTGTTTCACTGTGTGAACCTGGACTGTTTCACCACGTGAACCTGGACTGTTTCACTGCGTGAACCTGGACTGTTTCACTGTGTGAACCTGGACTGTTTCACTGCGTGAACCTGGACTGTTTCACTGCGTGAACCTGGACTGTTTCACCGCGTGAACCTGGACTGTTTCACAGTGTGAACCTGGACTGTTTCACCACGTGAACCTGGACTGTTTCACTGTGTGAACCTGGACTGTTTCACTGTGTGAACCTGGACTGTTTCACTGCGTGAACCTGGACTGTTTCACTGTGTGAACCTGGACTGTTTCACTGCGTGAACCTGGACTGTTTCACTGCGTGAACCTGGACTGTTTCACCACGTGAACCTGGACTGTTTCACTGCGTGAACCTGGACTGTTTCACTGCGTGAACCTGGACTGTTTCACTGCGTGAACCTGGACTGTTTCACCGCGTGAACCTGGACTGTTTCACCACGTGAACCTGGACTGTTTCACTGCGTGAACCTGGACTGTTTCACTGCGTGAACCTGGACTGTTTCACTGCGTGAACCTGGACTGTTTCACCACGTGAACCTGGACTGTTTCACCACGTGAACCTGGACTGTTTCACTCCGTGAACCTGGACTGTTTCACCACGTGAACCTGGACTGTTTCACCGTGTGAACCTGGACTGTTTCACTACGTGAACCTGGACTGTTTCACTACGTGAACCTGGACTGTTTCACTGTGTGAACCTGGACTGTTTCACTGTGTGAACCTGGACTGTTTCACTGTGTGAACCTGGACTGTTTCACTGTGTGAACCTGGACTGTTTCACTGTGTGAACCTGGACTGTTTCACAGTGTGAACCTGGACTGTTTCACCACGTGAACCTGGACTGTTTCACTGCGTGAACCTGGACTGTTTCACTGCGTGAACCTGGACTGTTTCACTGCGTGAACCTGGACTGTTTCACCGCGTGAACCTGGACTGTTTCACCACGTGAACCTGGACTGTTTCACCGTGTGAACCTGGACTGTTTCACTGCGTGAACCTGGACTGTTTCACTGCGTGAACCTGGACTGTTTCACTGCGTGAACCTGGACTGTTTCACCGCGTGAACCTGGACTGTTTCACCACGTGAACCTGGACTGTTTCACCACGTGAACCTGGACTGTTTCACTGCGTGAACCTGGACTGTTTCACCTTCCAGTGTTCTAAAACAGAAACAGAACTCATTACGTGTTGGTGTTCAGTGATTGGTCGAGCCCCCTGTTCTCTTTATGACCTGAACGATATTTTAATTGAAACGCTTCATCAGAAATCAGTTTGCGACCACGAGGGAGGGTCCAGCCTTATCGCGCTCAGACCATTAGTTTCCAATTAGCAGGAGGAGGAGGCTGGACCAGCAGATTAGCGGCTGAGGATTAGCCGTGGATGCTAATGATTCTGGAGGTAACAGATCAGAGGGTCGTTAATGTGGACCAATGAACACGCAGCAGGACATCAGCCACACCCAAACTCCGCACAGAACGCCGTGGTCCTGGTGGGTTTTTATTGAACACAGAACATTCACCTCATGTCTGACCCGATCGAGTTATTGATCGATCGGTTCTGATCAGGTCCAATCCAGTGAGTCACTGTGGCCACGCCTCTTTGTGTGTGAACACGCCTGTGATGAAGCAACTGCCCTGATGTGTGTCTGTGTGTTCTATGGTGTGTGTGTGTGTGTGTGTGTGTGTGTGTGTGTGTGTGTGTTCTATGGTGTGTGTGCTCCAGCAGACAGACAGGCGGGTGTGTAGATCTTCACCGTCTCGTCCCAAGAACAATCCACCACCTGCAGACACACAACAACAAATCAATAACAAATCAATAACACAACAACAACAAATCAATAACACAACAACAACAAATTAATAACAACAATAACACAACCGGTAGAACTAGAGGACCAGGACCGGATTCCTCAGGAACCAGAAACTGGATCTGAATCAGGCTGAAGGTTCTCCGGAAACGGAGACGCTGGACCATCAGAGACTGAAGACTCCAACACCTGATCGATTGATTTTTGGTTCTGATGCATTGATCACTGGCTCTGATGGGTGGCAGACGTTCCACCTGAGACCGTGTCTCTGGGTGGAACGGTTCAGGTCAGAAAAACTTTGAGACTGGAACCAGCTGACTGGAAGTGGGAGGCGGAGCTTATCGCAGGACCCGAACAGACAGCCAATCACATTCAGTCAGCTGAGAGTCACCAATTCACCTGAATAGAGCCTCTGAATAGAGTAAATGTGAGAGTGTGAGGGTGACAGTGTGAGGGTGATAGTGTGAGGGTGATAGTGTGAGGGTGACAGTGTGATAGTGAGAGTGTGATAGTGAGAGTGTGATAGTGAAAGTGTGACGGTGACAGTGTGATAGTGAGAGTGTGACAGTGGCAGTGAAAGTGTGACAGTGACATTGTTACGGCGTGACAGTGACAGTGTGACGTGGAGAGTGTGATAGTGAGAGTGTGAGGGTGACAGTGTGACGGTGACAGTGTGACGGTGATAGTGTGACGGTGACAGTGTGACGGTGACAGTGTGACGGTGACAGTGTGAGGGTGATAGTGTGAGGGTGATAGTGTGAGGGTGACAGTGTGATAGTGAGAGTGTGATAGTGAAAGTGTGACGGTGACAGTGTGATAGTGAGAGTGTGACAGTGGCAGTGAAAGTGTGACAGTGACATTGTTACGGCGTGACAGTGACAGTGTGACGTGGAGAGTGTGATAGTGAGAGTGTGAGGGTGACAGTGTGACGGTGGCAGTGTGACGGTGATAGTGTGACGGTGACAGTGTGATAGTGAGAGTGTGACAGTGACAGTGTGATAGTGAGAGTGTGACGGTGATAGTGTGATAGTGAGAGTGTGACAGTGACAGTGTGACGGTCATAGCATGACGGTGACAGTGTGATGGTGATAGTGTGATGGTGATAGTGTGACGGTGACAGTGTGACGGTGACAGTGTGATAGTGATAGTGTGACGGTGACAGTGTGACGGTGACAGTGTGACGGTGACAGTGTGATAGTGAGAGTGTGACGGTGACAGTGTGATAGTGAGAGTGTGAGGGTGACAGTGTGACGGTGACAGTGTGACGGTGACAGTGTGAGGGTGACAGTGTGAGGGTGACAGTGTGACAGTGACAGTGTGACGGTGATAGTGTGATAGTGAGAGTGTGATAGTGAGAGTGTGATAGTGAGAGTGTGATAGTGAGAGTGTGAGGGTGACAGTGTGATAGTGAGAGTGTGACGGTGACAGTGTGATAGTGAGAGTGTGACGGTGACAGTGTGACGGTGACAGTGTGATGGTGACAGTGTGATGGTGACAGTGTGATAGTGAGAGTGTGACGGTGACAGTGTGACGGTGTGACAGTGACAGTGTGACGGTGACAGTGTGATAGTGAGAGTGTGATAGTGAGAGTGTGATAGTGAGAGTGTGATAGTGAGAGTGTGAGGGTGACAGTGTGACGGTGACAGTGTGACGGTGACAGTGTGAGGGTGACAGTGTGAGGGTGACAGTGTGACAGTGACAGTGTGACGGTGATAGTGTGATCGTGAGAGTGTGATAGTGAGAGTGTGATAGTGAGAGTGTGATAGTGAGAATGTGAGGGTGACAGTGTGATAGTGAGAGTGTGACGGTGACAGTGTGATAGTGAGAGTGTGATGGTGACAGTGTTACGGCGTGACAGTGACAGTGTGACGGTGACAGTGTGATGGTGACAGTGTGATAGTGAGAGTGTGACGGTGACAGTGTGACGGTGTGACAGTGACAGTGTGACGGTGACAGTGTGATAGTGAGAGTGTGACGGTGACAGTGTGATAGTGAGAGTGTGACGGTGACAGTGTGACGGTGTGACAGTGACAGTGTGACGGTGACAGTGTGATAGTGAGAGTGTGATAGTGAGAGTGTGATAGTGAGAGTGTGATAGTGAGAGTGTGATAGTGAGAGTGTGATAGTGAGAGTGTGACGGTGACAGTGACAGTGTGACGTGGAGAGTGTGACGGTGACAGTGTGATGGTGACAGTTTGACAGTGACAGTGTGATAGTGAGAGTGTGATAGTGAGAGTGTGATAGTGAGAGTGTGATAGTGAGAGTGTGATAGTGAGAGTGTGATAGTGAGAGTGTGAGGGTGACAGTGTGATAGTGAGAGTGTGACGGTGACAGTGTTACGGCGTGACAGTGACAGTGTGACGTGGAGAGTGTGAGGGTGACAGTGTGATGGTGACAGTGTGACGGTGACAGTGTGATAGTGAGAGTGTGACGGTGACAGTGTGACGGTGACAGTGTGACGGTGACAGCGTGACGGTGACAGTGTGACGGTGATAGTGTGACGGTGACAGTGTGACGGTGACAGTGTGACGGTAACAGTGTGACGGTGACAGTGTGATAGTGAGAGTGTGACGGTGACAGTGTGACGGTGACAGTCTGATAGTGAGAGTGTGATAGTGAGAGTGTGATAGTGAAAGTGTGACGGTGATAGTGTGATAGTGACAGTGTGACGGTGACAGTGACAGTGTGACGGTGACAGTGTGATAGTGAGAGTGTGATAGTGAGAGTGTGACGGTGACAGTGTGACGGTGACAGTGACAGTGTGACGGTGACAGTGTGATAGTGAGAGTGTGATAGTGAGAGTGTGACGGTGACAGTGTGACGGTGACGGTGACAGTGTGACGGTGACAGTGTGATAGTGAGTGTGAGGGTGACAGTGTGATAATGAGAGTGTGACGGTGACAGTGTGATAGTGTGAGTGTGACGGTGACAGTGTGAGGGTGACAGTGTGACGGTGACAGTGTGATAGTGAGAGTGTGACGGTGACAGTGTGATAGTGAGAGTGTGACGGTGACAGTGTGAGGGTGACAGTGTGAGGGTGACAGTGTGAGGGTGACAGTGTGACGGTGTGATAGTGAGAGTGTGACGGTGTGACAGTGTGCGCTGCCTATTTTGACCCCTGCCTCCCATCCTACCAGCTACCCCACACCACCCGTTGCCCCCCCCACCCAGTTATGCCTCTGGTGTCCTGCTGTAATTACCAGCAGAGAACATCCAGTCCATCTGACTCCCTCCTGTAATTATGGTGTTATTGTTTTTTACCTGGTTGCTTGGCAACCAGCCAGCCTCTCAGCACAGACCAGTTCTGGTTCAGGAACCTCCATCCGTCACAGACACCCCCAAGCCCCCACCTGTCAAAAGTGCTGACGCGGCAGCACCTGTGTGAGTGGGGTGGACGTGGCACCGCCATCAGAACGCACCAGAACCAGAATTTCCTCTAAACCAATATCCTGGTTCCCAGACTGAACAGAACCAGGTGTCACATCTGATCTGAGTAACTCCTCCTCCTCACCCCCCCCCCTTTGAACTGCCTCTCAGGCCACAGCAGAGGAACGCCGTCTTTAATTAATAGCAGCTTTAATGGAAAAGAGCACGCAGCAGCCAAGACTGCAGAGAAGAGAGGAAGAGGAGGAGGAAGAGGAGGAAGGAGGAGGGAAGAGAGGAGGAGGAGAAGGAGGTGGAGGAAGAGGAGGAGGAGGAAGAGGAGGAGAAGGAGGTGGAGGAAGAGGAGGAGGGGTAGGAGGAGGACGAAGCTGCAGTCAAGGTTCAAAGTGTTTCAGTAAAGAGAAGAAGATGAAACAGAAAATAATTAAAAGAATAAATGAATGTTTTCTAGTGGCTGTTTATCGCCATAGTAACAGAGCTCTGACTGACAGCTCAGTGGAAACAGTACAAGTTCTTCACCATCAGCCGGATCCCTCGGCCAATCAGGAGCCAGGAAGGAGGTGGTTCGTCCTGGTTCGGCCCCGCCTCAAGTGAAGGTGTGATTCACTTAGGTGCAGGGGGAGGGGCAAGGGGGAGGGGCCAGCATTACACCTGATCCAAACCAACGACTGGACACTGGTTCCCTTCATAAGGAGGCAAACGTGTGTGTGTGTGTGTGTGTGTGTGTGTGTGTGTGTGTGTGTGTGTGTGTGTGTGTGTGTGTGTGTGTGTGTGTGTGTGTGTGTACCTGGGGGGTGTGCAGGTTGAAGTCCAGCCCACACACGAACTCTGAGTGCTGCTCTAGCGTCTCCATCAGAGGACGGCTCCGGCTGTGATCCCAGAACCTGGAACACAGGAGAACCAATCGGGTTATTGATCACAGCGTCAAACTGATTGGGTCCATCGACAGCCAATCAGATCATCCGTGAGCTCCGGCAGGGAGAGGAGAAAAGAAAGAAGAACGAGAGACGATGAAGCTCCGCCTCCAGACCGCGGGCAGCAATGGCCAATCAGGCTAATTGAAAGACTGTTTCTCTTCCTGCGTGTGTGTGTGTGTGTGTGTGTGTGTGTGTGTGTGTGTCTCAAAGCCCTGACGCAGCAAACGTTCCCTCCAGACTCATCCACTTTACAAATGTAATTAAATCATTTTCAGAGGGAACACTGCAGCTCCCATTGGACTCACACACTCTCACACACACACACACACACACACACACACACACACACACACACACACACACTCACACACACTGACTGATAGCCATTAAACACGGTGTGTGCCGTGAGTGTAAATCACTTCTTTGTGGCTCTCTGATTGGTCCAGGTCGATCTGAACGACTTCCTGTCTTGACTTCTTCTCTGATTGACGCCTCAGATAAAAATAAAAAAAACTTTATCGGTCCGCTGAGACGGAAACAAACACGCTGGACGCTTCAGAGAAATGATATCATCAACGGTTAAAGTTTGTTACGTCACTGGTTAATGTCTGGAACTGTTAGCGTGTTTAGTTAGCCTAGCCTCCGTCCAATGGTAAACAATAAACGCTGCAAAACGACGCTGGAACCTTCATGCATTCATTTCCCATAATGCACTGCGACAACCAGAACCCACTGAAGCACAGCTGGAACAATTAGCTGCATCTAATGCTAGCCTGTGTTAGCACATCTGCAGCTAGCGGTGTGCTAGCATTGACCCTCTCTGATTATGTTAGCTTAGCATTTTTGTAGCATTAGCTAACATTTAGCCTGAACATTCAACCAGCTAACCGATATACTGCTTATTTCATCACTGATGAACGGACCAATCAGGGGAGCCGTGTGCAGACGGGGTCACCTGACCGACTCCATCCAGCAGCAGGCGTCACGTCTGACTGCGATCACGGTGTCAGGCGTGTGCGGACGACAAACACGCAGGACAAACACGCGTGTTTGCAGGCAGAAGCTTTTGTTACAGGAGGTGATTGTTTACCTCCATTGTCCTCCAATCCAGAAACCCAGAACGTGTTTTCAAGATGGGGGGGGGGGGGTCACTGATGCTTTAAATCCAAACAGGAAGCTAATACTAAGAGTCAGAGAGAACACGTTATCTAAAGCAAACAGGAGGGGGGGTCAGGTCATTCTGTGTGTGTGTTTGTGGTTATAAAGATGTATTTACATGTGTGTGTGTGTGTGTGTGTGTGTGTGTGTGTGTGTGTGTGTGTGTGTGTGTGTGTGTGTGTGTGTGTACACTCTCTGTGTGCAGATCAGATTCATGTGTGTGAACACATCTGAAGGCCTGTAGCAGGTGGTGTCAGGTGTGTTCAGGTGTGTTCTGAGGTGAATTGAGGTGTGTTCAGGTGTGTTCAGGTGTGTCAGCAGGATGACCACACCTGAACACGCCAACAGGTGGATGGAGGAGAGCTCAGATTAAATGACACACCTCCACATCTGATCATGTGACCTGACAAAATCCTACTGAATGTAGTGACATCACACCCTCCTAACACACACACACACACACACACACACACACACACACAGAAGAAGCAGACTGTTCTGCTACACCGTCAGACGGAACCTGTGGAGAAGCCGTCGCCGGGGGCGACCGTCTCCCGTCTCCAGGTTCCACATCATTAACACTTCCCATCAGGCTTTTATGGCGCCATTTCCTGCTGATATGTTAACACACAGCTAATACGTTAGTGCACGACTTCCTGTTTGCAGCCCCAGGTAACAACCACCTGTCCGTCTGATCCCGGCACCAGATCCAGATCTGATCCAGATCCTGATCTGGATCAGATCTGGCTCCGGATGTGTTCTGGATCTGACATGACGTCATTGGGTCCTCCTGCTACCAGACGGGTGCTACGGGGAGGTAACGGTCACTACATCCAGATGGATTGTGGGTAGAACCAGAGGATCGTGGACCTGACCCAGAACCGCTTCAGGCTCCTCCCCCCTCCGCCCTCCATCCACCATTGGTGGAGGAGCAGAAACAGATCAGAGCCTGCAGCAGGCGTGTGATCAGTGCATCAAAGCGGCTACGAGGCGTTAGCGTCGCTAGCAGCATCAGATAATCTAGTGCAGACACACGCTGCATCAGCCCCCACCGTAGCCAATGAGCTAAGGGTACTAGCACGCACCCGTCATCTTCTCCTTCCACAGATCCTGGATCAGTTTTCCCTCAAACGTTTCACTACAAGCTAGTGCTGGACAACTGAAAGCTAAAGCAGCATTGCTAAAGGATGCTAAAGGAGGAACGCTAAAGGATGCTAAAGGAGCAACGTTACAGGATGCTAAACGAGCAATGCTAAAAAATGCTGAAGGAGCAACGTAACAGAGTAATAATAAAAGGGCAAGCCTAGGGGATGCTAAAGAAATGCTAAAATAGCAATGCTAAAGAAAGCGAAAGGAATGCTAAGGAAGCAATGCTAAAGGAATGCTACTAGAGGAATACTAACAGAGGGATGCTAACAGGGGGATGCTAACAGAGGGATGCTAACGAGGGAGGCGGTCTCAGGTTCTTACCTGACGGTGAAGTCGTAGGAGCAGGACGACAAAACACAACGACTGAACGGAGAAAACTGGAAGAAGAAAAGCACCAATCAGAACAGGAGCAGGTCAGCTGATCAATCAGCTGATACGGCGTTTGGTGTGGGGGTTTTGGGGCGTCGGCCTTCTGGCCTGGACTCCAGGAATTTGGGCGGTGACAGGTGAACCCAGAGCGGCGGCGGCGCCAGCGATCGTCTGGCCCCGCCCCTTCCTTTCTGGGTCACCCCACCTCAGGAAAGCGAGCGGCGAGACGAAGGCTTTCATCTGGTCACGCCTCTGATGAAGACGTGTGAGGTCTTCCTCCTGGGGCGGGGGGCGGGGACGTGGAATAACAACCCCCCCCATCAGAGGCGAGGATGACCTGATTCCACCTGAGCCTTCATCAGCACAGGCTCCGCCCCCTCCACATCCTCTTCCTCAGCAGATCAAGATATAGACCGGACTCACTTCATCTGGTGCTGGACGAGTGTGTGTGTGTGTGTGTGTGTGTGTGTGTGTGTGTGTGTGTGTGTGTGTGTGTGTGTGTGTGTCCTATTAGGTCCATTAAGTGGGTGTTTTGATGCTGTCAGGCTGCTCTACATTTCTACCGCCACACACACACACACACACACACACACTTTCTGCATCAGGATTAAACAGCGTGTGTGTGTGTGTGTGTGTGTGTGTGTGTGTGTGTGTGTACCTTGACCCTGCGAATGGCGTAGGTGTGGCCCTGCAGTTGATTGACAGGTTGTCTGGGGTTCCTCAGGTCCCACACACACACGCTGCAGTCCACCGAGCCTGTGGCCACCACGTTCTGCACACACACACACACATACTGGTGTGAGGTCACCGTGGTAACATCACTGGGATGTAGTGCGTGTTCCAGGTGTATGCCCACCTGGTCGTATTTGCACCAATCACAGCTGAGGATCTCCGCCCGGTGCGCCGGGACGACCAATCGGCAGGCGGCGGCCTTCACATCCCAGAGGCGGAGCGTCCCGTCGCCTGCGAGCAGAGACAGACGTGAGCTGCCACCTGATTGGCAGGTAGTCACCTGACCTGACTGTTGCTGCCAATAAAGTTTTTTCCTTCAGGCGCCATCGCCACGCATCAGGAGATGGAGCAGAGGATCATGGGAAACCCCGATAAGCTTATCGGAATGAGACGCCATCTGCCTCCCCCGCCCCCCTCCCTTCTTCAAAGCCTCTCATGTTCATGTGAGGGGAGGTGAGGGGGGTGTCTCCGGAGGGAGATGAGGAGCGATTCTCCACCGTACGCTAACGCTAACGCCCGCTAACGCCGTGTGACACCTCGTTATCCTCTGAGCGCGGCTGTCAGCCTGCATCTGCTGCTGCGTCATGTGACCTCCTTCCCGTCGCCACGGTTACCAGCAGAAACAACTCCAGAGGCCGGATGAGAGAGAACGAATCAGGAAATACAGGAGAAGTCAAAGTTTGGAAAGTTTGGATCAACGCCTGGAATGTTCCAGGCCCCCCCTTCAACAACTTCAAGGACTTTCCAGGACTTTCCAGGTCGACTGAGACCTCAGGTCCTGATCTGGCATTCCGTTCACAAGTGGGAACATCTTTTGATTCATTTCCATGGAAACCTTCCTCGGCGCCGTGGCTGATGGGAAACTGAAGCCCTGGAACTGAAAGCTCCGCCTCCCACGTCTGATTCGCTCCTAACATGTCTGTGGGAGGACCGCCTCCTCAGCCGTCAGCGAGCGACACGACGCCACGCGACACCCCATAATTCAGCTGTCAGGGAGACGAGTGGGGGCGCATCCGTCCACGCCCCCCCCCCCCATCCTGGAGGATTAACACGACGATCCTCATCCGTAACCCCCCCCCCCCCGCTCAGAAAAACACGTTTACATGACGACAAAAGAAAGGAAAGGAGAAGAAAAGAAAGGAAAGAGGAAAGGAAAAAGAGAAGAGGAAAGAGGAAAGGAAAGAGGAAAGGAAAGAGGAAGGAGGAAAGGAAAGAGGAAAGGAAAGAGGAAAGGAAACAGAAGAAAAGAAAGGAGAGTCTGGCCTCATTCATTCATCATTATCATGCAAACAAAAGAATTTCAAACAACTAGAACAACAATAAAAACGACAAATTAAAAACAACAATAAAGACGACAATAAAAAAAATTAAAAAACAGCAAAAATCAAAACGCAGATGTTCTCCTATTTATGGAGTCAATGGAGGAGCATCTGGGACAAGAGTGACACCTGGTGGTCAAAGGAGGTACAGCAGTCAGGTGTGTGTGCGTGTGTGTGTGTGTGTGTGTGTGTGTGTGTGTGTGTGTGTGTGTGTGTGTGTCAGCTCATCTTCATCACCCCCCTCCAGTCTCTAATTCCTGATTAGCAACACGTGAGACGTCACTCCTGATCCTGAACGCAGGATTGTAGGGTGAAGAATCAAACGGAGAGGGAGGGGGGAGGAGGAGGAGGAGGAAGAGGAAGAGGAGGAGGAGGAGGAGGAGGAGGCCTCCTGGTTCTTTATCGCTGAGCAGCAGCTGGTTTGACTTCACTTAGACACAGTTTTTAAACATAAAACGCTTCAGAAGAGTGTGTGTGTGTGTGTGTGTGTGTGTGTGTGTGTGTGTGTGTGTGTGTGTGTGTGTGTGTGTGTGTGTGTGTGACTGATGATCCGAGCTCTCGGGCCTGAAACTGTCTCACCTCTGGTCACACACTTCCTGTCTGTCAACCAATCAGCCGTCTGATCAGCTTCTGATCAGATCAATCTGAATATTGATCGACTGATGCATTAATAACCCCCCCAACCCCGCTGGACGGATGCAGCGCTTCCAGAACGGAGCGACCACGCCCCCTAGTGACCACAGGAAGACTGATTTTGTTGGCTCACCTGACGCTGAAGCAAAGCATCCTGGGATGTGAGGCGACCAAATGGTGCTGTAGATGACCCCTTCATGACCCCTGAGGGTGGACAGTGATTGGCTGAGAGTGGGCTCCCACTGGAAGGTAGAGAAACACACAGCTGTGAGGAGGGAGGAGGAAGAGGAGAAGGAAGAGGAGGAGGAAGAGGAGGAGGAGGAAGAGGAGGAAGGACTAACAAGTTTGATGGTTTGATCCCACGACCCAGAGATGATGAGGTTCTCTCCTCTGGTCTGACTCCAGTCCACAGAATACACCTACACACACACACACACACACACACACACACACACACACACACAGGTGAGGCCCACGCAGTCTGTAATACAAAGTGTGTGTGTGTGTGTGTGTGTGTCACCTCCTGTGTGTGTTCTTTGGCCACTCTCAGCGGAGCGCTGTGATTGGCCGTGTCCCACAGCTGCAGGCTGCCGTCCCCGCCCCCGGCCACCAGCAGGTGTTCGTTGGATTCGCTCCAGGTCACGTCGAACAGACCGTCGCCCCACTCCCAGCTGGAACACCAGGAAGTATCGATCAGTGATCGATTGGAAACGTTTGATGTTGAAATCTTCTGGACTCAGGTTCAGGGAGGGAGGGGCTGCAGATGTGAGGAGGCGTGGCTCTTAAAGCCACCCCCTCCTCCTTCAGGTGTTTGAACTAGTCTAAGGTGCAACTCAGGCGGGAGATCGCGTTTTATTTTTTGGGTTAAATTATTCATGACGAACAAACAACTCACCTCCTGACCAGGTCAAGCCCCGCCTCCGTCTCCTCCAGGACCAGCAGGGTTCCACAACCTACGAATATTAAACAACTACGAATATTAAACAACTACGAATATTAAACAACTACGAATATTAAACAACTACGAAGATAAAATATAAAGTTTTGTTATTTTGAACGTTGCTGGACTGCAGAGGGGGTGGTCCAGTTCTGAGGTGGATCTGAATCCAGACCCAGACCCAGACCCATCCCAGACCCAGACCCAGACCCAGACCCATCCCAGACCCAGACCCAGACCCAGACCCACCCCAGACCCAGACCCATCCCAGACCCAGACCCAGACCCACCCCAGACCCACCCCAGACCCAGACCCAGACCCACCTGCGATGCCGTAGTACTGGGAGGAGGCACAGGCCACCCTGTTGGCGAAGAACGGAGAGACTTCCACGGCGTAACCATGACGACCCGGACTGTGAAAGGTCTTCACCATGGTCAGAGGCTCCCTGCAGCCCCACCACGTGACCTGCTGTCACGTGACAAACGACAGGTCACATGACGCCCTGAGCTCCCGTCGATGTTTCAGCGGTTCTACAATCCAGTTTTCACACATGTCGGACAATAACACAATGACGTCATTATAGGACAATGACGTCACCAGTGTCTTTACTGTCCTGTTAGTAAAAACACGTCATTCCTAAACTTTTAATAAAAGTCTAACTTTATCGGACTTTAGTTTCCTGGAGCTGAAACCTGAACTCACTTGAACTTGAAGTCCCCGCAGCGCATCAGAAGCGGCTCCAGACCTCCGGTAACGGCCGCTCGCGGGTCACGGAACACAAGTTGAACACGTGACGTCACGTAGAGCCGTCAAACGGACCGAAACCGGTTCGTAAATCCGTGAAACGAGTCACCGCGACGGGTCGCCGGACCCCGCGCCGCCCGCTGTCAACTTCTGTCCGCGGCTGCAGCCTGCTTCCGTGTTTTGATCAGCTGACCCCAGAACCCGGATGTAGACGTGAACACATGCAGCTTCGGCAGATTGGGGCGATGAACTTCAGTAGAAACATGAGCGTCATTTGACTACACGATAATTAATAAAGAAAATAGAGAATCAATGAATTTAATGCATCAATAAATAAATTAAACTCTCCGGAAATGCAAACAAATATCAAAAACATTTCCAGACCTCTCTGAAATCTGTCAGTCCCTGTTGGTAAATACTTCATAAATAATAAATATAATAAATGTAATTTTAAAAATGTGTTATTATATAGGATTAAATTAGATTACATCAGTAAATTAGATTTTTCTTATTATTACTATAATTATTATATTTTATTAGATTATAATGGCACTCTGGAATAACCAGCAGAAGCAGTACCATAAACAATCAGTGAGTTTTTAATAAAAAACAACAGCGTCCTGTGGGCGGGGCAAACTGGTACTGACGTGTCCGTCACTAAAACCGGCCCAAACTGTCACTGGAAGCGGGTGGGTCCAAACTGGGCCTCGTGCAGCAGCTGCTGGATCTTGGTCCGGACCCAGGACTGCTTCTCGGGGGCCAGCCTCCTGAGGGCGGGGGCCAGGCTGAGGAGGAATAGGCTCACGTCGTCCCTCTGGTCCAGGTCCCAGTCCCTCCGGGCCTCCCGGGCCTCCATCCTCCTCAGGTGCTCCTCCAGCAGACACTCGGAGCTCCGCCTCCGGAGGCGGGCGGGGCCAGGGGACACACTGTGATACTCCTCCTCTCCGTCGGTTTTGTCCGACAGCGCCACGCCCGCCGCCTCCTGCTCCTCCCCTTTGGGCTGACTGAGGCTGGAGGCGGAGCATGACGGCTGCAGGTCGCGGGGCGGCTGAAGGTCCGCCTGCAGGACGGGGGGGGAGGAGTGAAGCGAGGACGAGTGTGACGAGGCGAAGGAGGCGGCGAGTGACGTGACCGACTGCATCATCATCTCAAACAGCTCCCTGGTGTTCACGTGTGGCGTTCGGGGGCGCTCGTCCGACACGGCGCCCTCCGGCCCCGCCTCCATCTTCACCTCCGTCACCCCGACGGGGGCACCGCACGATGAAGATGAGCCCTGCCTCTGGACCAACTCTGGTGATGTCGTCGTGGCGTCGGCAACGGCAACGCCTGTAAACACACCGGAGAAAACCCAGTTCAGTGTGACCACACCCACTAACCAACCCTAACCACACCCACTAACTAACCCTAACCACACCCACTAACTTGTAAACTAACCCGTGTTCTCGTCGTCACTCCTTGGTTCGGTGGTCGTGCTGCAGCCCACCGTGTCGCCGCCCTGGAGGCGTGTTGGGTTGCGGTCCAGGACGCAGCCGTTGGCGCCGGCGGCTCTGGCGTCAATGAACGGGTTCAGGAAGGACAGGATGGCGGAAAACCTCCAGGGGCGGTAGTTCTGGAGCCCCACGCCGCTCTCTCGCCGCTCCTTCTCCCGCTGGCGCTCCCGCCGGTGCTGGTCCCGCAGCATCTTCCACTTCCTGCGGCACTCTGACTCTATTGGACAGAAGAATCCGTCAGACCACGCCCACCGGAGGAGGGTCTGACACGCCTCCTGTGGAGGAGGAGCCTCTTAAGAAGGAGGAGCCTCCTGAGGTGTTTAAACTAGTCTCTCCAGGTGTTTAAACTAGTCTCTTCTTCAGGTGTTTAAACTAGTCTCTAGTTCAGGTGTTTAAACTAGTCTCTAGTTCAGGTGTTTAAACTAGTCTCTATTTGAGGTGTTTAAACTAGTCTCTCCAGGTGTTTAAACTAGTCTCTTCTTCAGGTGTTTAACTAGTCTCTTCTTCAGGTGTTTAAACTAGTCTGTAGTTCAGGTGTTTAAACTAGTCTCTCCAGGTGTTTAAACTAGTCTCTAGTTCAGGTGTTTAAACTAGTCTCTACTTCAGGTGTTTAAACTAGTCTCTAGTTCAGGTGTTTAAACTAGTCTCTACTTCAGGTGTTTAAACTAGTCTCTACTTCAGGTGTTTAAACTAGTCTCTAGTTCAGGTGTTTAAACTAGTCTCTTCTTCAGGTGTTTAAACTAGTCTCTTCTTCAGGTGTTTAAACTAGTCTCTAGTTCAGGTGTTTAAACTAGTCTCTACTTCAGGTGTTTAAACTAGTCTCTACTTCAGGTGTTTAAACTAGTCTCTAGTTCAGGTGTTTAAACTAGTCTCTTCTTCAGGTGTTTAAACTAGTCTCTAGTTCAGGTGTTTAAACTAGTCTCTATTTCAGGTGTTTAAACTAGTCTCTAGTTCAGGTGTTTAAACTAGTCTGTAGTTCAGGTGTTTAAACTAGTCTCTTCTTCAGGTGTTTAACTAGTCTCTTCTTCAGGTGTTTAAACTAGTCTGTAGTTCAGGTGTTTAAACTAGTCTCTTCTTCAGGTGTTTAACTAGTCTCTTCTTCAGGTGTTTAAACTAGTCTGTAGTTCAGGTGTTTAAACTAGTCTCTTCTTCAGGTGTTTAACTAGTCTCTTCTTCAGGTGTTTAAACTAGTCTCTAGTTCAGGTGTTTAAACTAGTCTCTCCAGGTGTTTAAACTAGTCTCTAGTTCAGGTGTTTAAACTAGTCTCTATTTCAGGTGTTTAAACTAGTCTCTAGTTCAGGTGTTTAAACTAGTCTGTAGTTCAGGTGTTTAAACTAGTCTCTTCTTCAGGTGTTTAACTAGTCTCTTCTTCAGGTGTTTAAACTAGTCTGTAGTTCAGGTGTTTAAACTAGTCTCTCCAGGTGTTTAAACTAGTCTCTAATTCAGGTGTTTAAACTAGTCTCTAGTTCAGGTGTTTAAACTAGTCTCTAGTTCAGGTGTTTAAACTAGTCTCTACTTCAGGTGTTTAAACTAGTCTCTAGTTCAGGTGTTTAAACTAGTCTCTACTTCAGGTGTTTAAACTAGTCTCTACTTCAGGTGTTTAAACTAGTCTCTAGTTCAGGTGTTTAAACTAGTCTCTTCTTCAGGTGTTTAAACTAGTCTCTAGTTCAGGTGTTTAAACTAGTCTCTTCTTCAGGTGTTTAAACTAGTCTCTAGTTCAGGTGTTTAAACTAGTCTCTAGTTCAGGTGTTTAAACTAGTCTGTAGTTCAGGTGTTTAAACTAGTCTCTCCAGGTGTTTAAACTAGTCTCTTCTTCAGGTGTTTAAACTAGTCTGTAGTTCAGGTGTTTAAACTAGTCTCTAGTTCAGGTGTTTAAACTAGTCTCTCCAGGTGTTTAAACTAGTCTCTACTTCAGGTGTTTAAACTAGTCTCTAGTTCAGGTGTTTAAACTAGTCTCTAGTTCAGGTGTTTAAACTAGTCTCTAGTTCAGGTGTTTAAATTAGTCTCTAGTTCAGGTGTTTAAACTAGTCTCTAGTTCAGGTGTTTAAACTAGTCTCTAGTTGAGGTGTTTAAACTAGTCTCTAGTTCAGGTGTTTAAATTAGTCTCTAGTTCAGGTGTTTAAACTAGTCTCTAGTTCAGGTGTTTAAACTAGTCTCTAGTTCAGGTGTTTAAACTAGTCTCTAGTTCAGGTGTTTAAACTAGTCTCTAGTTCAGGTGTTTAAACTAGTCTCTAGTTCAGGTGTTTAAACTAGTCTCTAGTTCAGGTGTTTAAACTAGTCTCTTCCCCCGTTACCGGGGGGGGGGAGTCTTTCAGAGAGCTACACCTAACAACAACAACAACAACAACAACAACAACAACAACAACAACAACACAAGCAGAGACGTGTGACATCACCACACGTCCGTGACGTCACCGACCGGACCGGGTTTCCCTCTACCTGTCGGTCTCTTCACATAAATCCAACCCGTACCGGAGGGACCGGGGGGGCTCACCGGGGACACCGACCACCGCCGCCACCCGCCTCCACGCGTCGCTGCGGGTGCTCATGTCCCGGTAGGTGAGGGCGGTGCTGTCGTACAGGCTGGGGAAACCGGACACGGCCATGATCAGCCTGTACTCCATCTTGTCGGGACCGGACGACCGGGATCCCGACGTCCTCCTTCTTCGGCCCGGGAGAGGCGGCCCACGGAACACCGACACGGGGGCCTGGCGCCCCCTGCCGGCGGGGAGGCGGTGACGTCATGACGTTACTGGCGTTAAAAACTCATTTCACCCGGTTTCATCCGGTAGCGTCACGTCTTTAACCGGAGTGAACGTCTTCCTCCACTGCAAACAATCAACAAATAATCAATAGATAATCACCAGAGGATGAACGCTTCTGGGGTGCAGTTTTCCAGGTGACCTGTAGGGGGCGACATTATACCGTGAAGTCATGACGTCTGTAGGTCTGATTTGATTGATCAGACCTGTCCCACAAAGCTAGATTAACCTAGTCAGGCTTCCTCCTACGTATCCGGCTTCACATAACCAGACATCCACCCTCCAGATGTTCGGTCCCATAAAGCCGGCTATCAACTCACTAATTCAATCCAGACTTGTCCACTCTAGATCTGTGCGCGCTCACATAAAAAGGGCGGAGTTTGCTGCATGCGACCAATCGCTAGGGGTGGTCGGATCGATCCAAATAACGATATTATTGATACTAACTACTTTGATCGGATCGATACCGTTGTCCTGTGATCGATACTTCGCTCCTCCACCAGTTTCCTCAAAGCGCCGCTTCTCTGTGCAAACACCCCCCCCCTCTCCCATCACCCCCTGCTTCTCTCTGAGTCTCTGCCTGAGTGACTCAGGTACACCTGTAGCCCCTCCCCCTACCTGTCCACTGGCCTGGGATCAGTTTTAGGAGATGGGTTCAAGGGTTCTATGTTCCCCCAGTTGTTCACTAAGGGCTACAGCTATCCATGACCTAAGGAATCGATCAATCTATTGATTAATTCTAACACTAAAGTAATCAGATAAAAATACAAGGTTCCCAATATGTTATTGATATTGTTATTGATGTGACTGCTTTCCTATTTGGTCTGAATTGTAGTGACATAAATAAGAGTTATATAGTGAAAGAGAAGAAACACCATTTCCTTTAGGGTAATATTTATTGCCCCAAACATGCGTCTCATAATCTCTAACTTATTGTGAAGCGTGTACATTAAAGTGTTGAACAAACGTTAATTCCTGAAACAACATTACGTTACGTCGCTGCTTCCTTTGGTTTGACTCTCTTGACTTTTGTTCTGAGACAGTCGTTGTAGTAGAAGTACTTTATTTTATACTGTTAAAGTTTGAATTGTAGTTATTTATTAAAACATGAAACAGTTTTATTGCCTAAAATCTTTGTGCTGTTTTTATCACAATTATAATTATAATAAACTAACTCGGGGGGGGGGGGGTCGATTATTCAATGATCATGACACGTCCAAGCAAAAAGTATCGGTATCGTATCGGTATCAGCTAATACTACACTGTGTTTACTTGGTATCGGATCAATACCAAAATTCACAGTAACCCCCCCCCCCCTACTGTCACCGAGATCCACCGGGTTCTCACAAGACGGACAGTCATTGTCAAGAGAACTGATTGGTCAGTAGGTGGGGCTGTTATACCTGCTGAGCTCTGATTGGTCAGTAGGTGGGGCTGTTATACCTGCTGATCTTATCCTGAACTTATCCTGCTCCGGAGCAGGTTAGGTGTTCAGCCTGAGTCAACACAAACACACACACACACACACACACACACACACACACACACACACACACACACACACACACACACACACACACACACACACACACACACACACACACACACACACACACACACACACACACACACTCATCCTCTGGAGCTCAGCTTGTTTTTCCCTGGTTCCAGTTCTGGACGGGTCTTCTCGGGTCAGAACCAGAGGTCCATCACCTGACGGTGATGTCATCAGGTCATGCAGCCAATCACAGTTGAGGATCAGTGAACATCCTGGTTCTGTTTGACACCAGTCGACTGATGAAGACGCTCATGCTACACACACACACGTATTGTGTGTGTGTGTGTGTGTGTGTGTGTGTGTGTGTGTGTGTGTGTGTGTGTGTGTGTGTTGGGTAGTGACAAGCGTAGGCCCCGCCACAATAAGAGTCTGTGTGGTTTGGTGAGGAAGCAGAAAGAGGGCATGAAGTCGGGTCAAACGTCCTGGGAGAGTCGGCCTGGGAAAACCAGCGGGGGGGGGTATGTAGCATCTGATGCTAACCGGCTAGGTCCCACGTATGACACATGATTCCTGAACAAAACGTTTACTGTGAGGTTGTGATGTCACAAATTTGTTGTTTATTTGTTTTGGTGTCAGCTGTTAGTCCACGATGGGTAACCTTGACGACAACAGCTGACGTGTTGCGTCAATGTCGTGTCATGTATGGTTTTGTCATGTTGTAGTGTAGTGTCATATCAGTGTCGTATCATGTTGTGTTGTGATGTAGTGTAGTTGTGTTGTATTGTAGTGTCATGTCATGTTATGTCGTACTGAATGTATCATAATGTCATGTAGTGTCGTATTGTTGTGTCGTAACGTATCGTATGGCTGTATGATGTCATGACATTTTGTGTCGTATTGTGTCATACTGTTGTATCATAGTGTCATGTCATGTAGTGTCCTCATAGTGTCATGTCATGTCATATCTTAGTGTCATGTCATGTAGTGTCATATCTTAGTGTCATGTACTGTCATGTAGTGCTGTATCGTAGTGCCAGGTTATGTCATGTAGTGTCATATTGTAGTGTCATGTCATGTAGTGTCGTATCGTAGTGTCACGTAATGTGTCATATTGTAATGTCATGTCATGCAGTGTCATATCCTAGTGTCATATCATGTTGTGCTCCCTGATGGGACGCTTTGGTATGGGGTCAGGAGGTGATCTCTGTGGGGTCAGGAGGTGATCTCTGTGGGGTCAGGAGGTGATCTCTGTGGGGTCAGGAGGTGATCTCTGTGGGGTCAGGAGGTGATCTCTGTGGGGTCAGGAGGTGATCTCTGTGGGGTCAGGAGGTGATCTCTGTGGGGTCAGGAGGTGATCTCTGTGGGGTCAGGAGGTGATCTCTGTGGGGTCAGGAGGTGATCTCTGTGGGGTCAGGAGGTGATCTCTGTGGGGTCAGGAGGTGATCTCTGTGGGGTCAGGAGGTGATCTCTGTGGGGTCAGGAGGTGATCTCTGTGGGGTCAGGAGGTGATCTCTGTGGGGTCAGGAGGTGATCTCTGTGGGGTCAGGAGGTGACCTTGGGTAAACCTCCTCCGGTTGACGATCTGGACCTGAACTCAAACAAAGAATCTCTTTCACGGCAGCGACACACAATCCCTCTTCTCTCTCCTCGTCCTCCGCCTCCGACTCTGTTGTTTCCTGCGCCGGTCGAGATGTTAATTCACTTAAAGTATGAATTTACTCTCCTCTCCGTCTCCACCTCGCCATCAAAGACCTTCTTGTGTTCTGTGTTTAACGGGGCTGATGGGAAATGAAGACCGACAGACGTTTTGTGTCGGAAAATTTTTCTCTCCTTGCTTCCAGGTGGAAAAGTAACAACTACGCATTGAAATCCTCCGTACCAACAAACTGATGAGACGTGGGCGTGGCCCTCCTGGAGGTGGGCGTGGCCCTCCTGGAGGACACAGACGCTTGTGTTGGCGGCGCCGCGGCGTGACCGGGTTCTGTCTTTATGTGATTTCACAGACGTTTGGCCAAAAGTCGTATAAATAAAGGTTTGTCTTTGTCGGGCGGCGATGCGCCGCTCGCCGTTCCCAGAACTGAGGCCCCGCCGTTAAACTTGACGGCCAGTCAGACGCCGGCAGGAAGTGGAGGAACTCTGACGGTGTCATTATGAGGCGATGAAGACGGCGTGACGCGACGGCTCAGATGATGAAGCACGAGGCAGATTAAAGGAACAGTTCACTCATTGTCTCAGAAGACACACCCCCAGGGGGCGGAGTTAAAGGACAGGAAGTTATCGTCTCAGGGATGAACGTTTAATTATGAATGAAGGACGTATTCCTTGCACAAGACCCCGCCCCTTGGCAGCAGGTGAGGGCGGAGCTTCTGGAGATCAGGAGGATGAAGGGGCGTGGCCGTCTGGTGGCGTCCCAGTCAGGCTGAGGCGGAGGGGATTTTCCCAGCATCCCTTGCTAGCGGCGCTGGGAGAGCTGGGGGAGTCGAACTTCAGCTGACTGGGGGGGGCTACGAGTGTCGGGCCGGGTCACGTTCCTTGGGGGGGGGGGGGGGGGCAGAAGCCGAGGTTGGTCTGGATCCAGTTCCAGCAGGAGGGTCAGGGTGTCTGTGTGTGTGTGTGTGTGTGTTGTGTGTGTGTGTGTGTGTGTGTGTGTGTGTGTGTGTGTGTGTGTGTGTGTGTGTGTGTTCATCCTGTCAGCGACAGCTGGTGATGATGATGAAGAACCGGCTCCTCATGGGGGTTAGCGCGCTAAGCTAGGCATCATGAGGGTTGTTCCTGGTCTGGAGGGGGTCATGTGAAGGGGGCGGGGCTGCCGACGACAGGTATGCCCCTCAATCTGGAGTCTGACACAAACACGATTCGTCCTGCTGAGTGTCGGACGAGAGCGATGACGTGTCGGCATGGCAACAGGTCGACGTGACGACGGTGAGGAGTAAGAGTCTGGGGGGGGGGCACAGGTCAGGTGACAGGAAGGAAGTGGAGGGCAGCAGCTGCAGGTTGTCAGTGCGACGCTCCTGGAGGAGTCGTGTAGTTTCCTTCATCACAACACACACACACACACACACACACACACACACACACACACACACACACACACACACACACACACACACACACACACACACACACACACACACACACACACACACACACACACACACACTTCCTGCCATTCTCTCCCCCTCCACTCAGGTTCCTCGTTCCAGGATTTCCGACTCACAGTTCAATGCAGAGGCTCCGCCCACAACACGCATGACTTCCTGCTTGGTCTCGGCGACCCCTGACCCCAATAAACCTGATGTCATCAATACAGTCTGACCACGCCCCCCTATGTGTGATGCAACTGATCAGAGCGAAGCAATCGTTCTGATTGGCTGATGACGACATCACCTGTACGCTACACCTGACTCTAGAACTACACCTGGACTGAACGTCGTCGTTCTCCGACCTGAGCTGAGGAGACGTTCAGCCAATCAGAGGCGCTGACAGGAGGTCAGCTGACCTCATGAGGCCTGCTTCAAATCTGTTGTGAAAGATTAGCAGGTGTGAACGGACAGCACGTCAGTGTGTGTGTGTGTGTGTGTGTGTGTGTGTGTGTGTGTATGTGTGTGTGTGTGTGTGTGTGTGTGTGTGAAAGTCTGGCGCACACACACACACACACACACACACACACACACACTCTTATCTATTTCTGTCTGTCTCATTTAAAACACTTCCCTGCAGGAATGTGGGAATGTTAGCATGCTAGGAGGCTAACGTGATGCTAACATGTTAGCAGCTAACAGCTTCTTTAACTTTAACTTTAACCCCTGGTGGCCTCTGGTGGTCCCTGGTGGTCCCTGGTGGCCCCTGGTGGCCCCCAGTCCCTGGTGGCCCCCGGTCCCTGGTGGCCCCCGGTCCCTGGTGGCCCCCGGCGGCCCCCGGTCCCTGGTGGCCCCCAGTCCCTGGTGGCCCCCGGTCCCTGGTGGCCCCCAGTCCCTGGTGGCCCCTGGCCCCTGGTGGTCCCTGGCTTCAGGCTCCTGGCCTCCAGACTCGGACCTGAACGGCCCCTCCTGTCGTGTCCCGTTCCCACGGGGTGGGGGGGCAGCAGCGGGTATCAGCAGAGAAGGACCAGACCCCCCCTGTAGGAATGTCACGTCACATCTGGAGCACGTGTAGGCGGGGCTATGGGCGCGCGCGCGTCCCGTGCTCTGTGGGAACGCTCCACGGGAGGAAGAGGAGGAGGAGGAGGAAGGCTGGCCGCTCAGTAGCCCGGGAGGCGGGCGACACGCGGGACACCTGCACCGCTCCGGTACCGGACGGACACCGGAGGGGGGGTGACTCACGAGACATCGATCCGTCAGTTTAACGGGTTTTAACGGAATCAACCGGAAAAGAAGAGTTTGTTTTGGTTTGTTTGTTGGTTTTGGTTTGTTTGTTTGTTTTGGTTCCGTTTGTTACTTTTTGTTTGTTTGTTTTGGCTCAAAGCATCAGCTCGTGTCTAATCCTCCGGAGCCCCGCGGCTCCCCCCGGGGAAAGACTCGAGCTCTGGCCGCCCGACGAGCACCATGAAGCGGCCGCGTGAGGACAGCGGCTCGGTGGAGAGTGAGGCGGAGGAAAACATCGACGTGGGCAGCGAGATTACTCCACCAGGGTGAATTATTATTATTACTATTATTATTACTATTATTATTTTTATTACTATTACTACTATTAGTACTATTATTATTATTACTATTACTATTATATTACTATTATTATTATTACTATTACTATTGTTGTTGTTATTATTATTATATTATTACTATTATTTCCTGTATCTTTGTCTGTTTGGATCAGCAGCTTCTGTCTGATGGAATCAGTAACATTTCATAGTGAAACCAGGTTTCAAACATGCATTAAAACTAATCGACACAGGCGCGCTGCACAGGCGCAGACATTGGCCCCCTTGTCTTTGTGTTGGTGTGTTGATGTGAATACCTGGATCCTCTCAGCTCTGGTCAGTTGGAACACAGATTGTCTTGTTGAGCTCCTGAAGCCTCGAACCTCCAACCGTAACAAACGGTGTTTACGGCGGTCGGTTGTTGTTTTCCTCTTCCTGTGTGGAGCGGAAACACGACGCCTCCAAGCAACTCGGAAAGACCTGAAAGAAAAGATTGTTAAACGTCAAGGTTCAGAGAAAGACCGCAAAAGACTTTCCACATGAGGAACATCGTGAGGAGTTGAAGACCTCAAACACAACCCTCATTCAGGCCAGAAGTAACAGAATAAGGAAAACGTCAGAGAGGCAGAGATGACCCACAAACCACCAGAGACCTCCAGCATCATCCAACCATCTAACCAACCCAACTGGAGATGTTTGGTCAGAGGAACGGTCCAGAAGACCTCCATCCAGACTCTCATAGATGTAACAGGAAGTGTCCAGAAGCTGTTGGTTTGCTGGAGGAGTTTCTACGAAGTCTAGACGTGACTTTTCTGTTGGGGGGGGGGGGGGGGGGGCAAATGTCTGCCCCTGTCCTTCAGTTCTGATGCCTGTTGGACATCTTCTGTTGGAACCCGGTTCCACGATGACGTCTTCAAGTGTTCCTCAGGTTCCTGATTGACCTCAATGAAGCCGTTGATCCCAACCAAGATTTATTAAGAAAACCCTGAACTTTTTGGGGGGCAGAAGGTTTTGTTGCCCCTGTGGAACCCGTTGTCTTCAGGGTTCCCTCGTGTTTAACGTGTGTCAGCAGTAACACCCCCCTGCACCCCCCCTGTGTTCCAGACTGGAGGCGTCCATCAGATGTGGATCCCTGACGACCACCAGTCACGTGATGGCGAGGAAGAAACGCAGAGGGGTTAGTCCTACCGTAGGTCCGTTAGTCCTGCCGTAGGTCTGTTAGTCCTACCGTAGGTCCGTTAGTCCTGCCGTAGGTCCGTTAGTCCTACCGTAGGTCCGTTAGTACTCCTGTAGGTCTGTTAGTCCTCCTGTAGGTCTGTTAGTCCTACTGTAGGTCTGTTAGTCCTCTTGTGGGTCCGTTAGTCTACTGTAGGTCCGTTAGTCCTACCGTAGGTCCGTTAGTACTACTGCAAGTCTGTTAGTCCTACCGTAGGTCCGTTCGTCTTACTGTAGGTCTGTTAGTCCTACCGTAGGTCCGTTAGTCCTACTGTAGGTCCGTTAGTCCTCCTGTAGGTCCGTTATTCCAGCCGTAGGTCTGTTAGTCCTACTGACAGAACCGAGTGTCCTAATATACGTCAGATTCTCCAAACGTTCCTGTTGGTGGGGGTCAGGTGGCGTTGCTGTAGCATCCCAGCTGTCAGCTGTAGGTCACGTGGATTGTAGCACGTTTAGCTTACATGCTACGTTGACCTGGTCACGTGACCGGTGGGGTGCAGGCGGGTCTTCTGGATTGGTCCGTTCCTCAGATCTTCTCTCCTGTCAGATCATCGAGAAGCGGCGCCGCGACCGGATCAACAGCAGCCTGGCGGAGCTGCGGCGGCTCATCCCCACGGCGCTGGAGAAGCAGGTCAGAACCTCCAGGAGGTCCTCCAGGGTCTGAGCACGACCAGGAACCAACCAATGACAGGCTCCGGTTTGTGTCCCCAGGGCTCAGCCAAACTAGAGAAGGCGGAGATTCTGCAGATGACAGTGGATCACCTGAAGGTGCTGCAGGCGACCAGGGGGAAAGGTGAGGGTGTGTGTGTGTGTGTGTGTGTGTGTCTGTGTGTGTCTGTGTGTGTGTGTGTGTGTCTGTGTGTGTGTGTCTGTGTGTGTCTGTGTGTGTGTGTGTGTGTGTGTCTGTGTGTGTGTCTGTGGGAAATTGCTGCTGGAGCAGAAGCACCACTTGACCCTGAGTAGTGTGAACCTGGACTGTTTCACTGTGTGAACCTGAACTGTTTCACTGTGTGAACCTGGACTGTTTCACTGTGTGAACCTGGACTGTTTCACTGTGTGAACCTGAACTGTTTCACTGTGTGAACCTGGACTGTTTCACTGTGTGAACCTGGACTGTTTCACTGTGTGAACCTGAACTGTTTCACTGTGTGAACCTGGACTGTTTCACTGCGTGAACCTGGACTGTTTCACTGTGTGAACCTGGACTGTTTCACTGTGTGAACCTGGACTGTTTCACTGTGTGAACCTGGACTGTTTCACTGTGTGAACCTGGACTGTTTCACTGCGTGAACCTGGACTGTTTCACTGCGTGAACCTGGACTGTTTCACTACGTGAACCTGGACTGTTTCACTGTGTGAACCTGGACTGTTTCACTACGTGAACCTGGACTGTCTCACTGTGTGAACCTGGACTGTTTCACTACGTGAACCTGGACTGTTTCACTACGTGAACCTGGACTGTTTCACTGTGTGAACCTGGACTGTTTCACTGCGTGAACCTGGACTGTTTCACTACGTGAACCTGGACTGTCTCACTGTGTGAACCTGGACTGTTTCACTGCGTGAACCTGGACTGTTTCACTACGTGAACCTGGACTGTTTCACTACGTGAACCTGGACTGTTTCACTGCGTGAACCTGGACTGTTTCACTGTGTGAACCTGGACTGTTTCACCGTGTGAACCTGGACTGTTTCACTACGTGAACCTGGACTGTTTCACTGTGTGAACCTGGACTGTTTCACTACGTGAACCTGGACTGTTTCACTGCGTGAACCTGGACTGTTTCACTGTGTGAACCTGGACTGTTTCACTACGTGAACCTGGACTGTTTCACTGCGTGAACCTGGACTGTTTCACTGCGTGAACCTGGACTGTTTCACTGTGTGAACCTGGACTGTTTCACTACGTGAACCTGGACTGTTTCACTGTGTGAACCTGAACGCCCCCCCCCCCCTGTAGGTTACCTTGACGTTCACACCTGGGCGCTGGACTTCCTGTCTCTGGGCTTCTGGGAGTGCGTGACGGAGGTTTCCCGCTACCTGAGCGCCGTGGAGGGGCGGGACTCCAGCGACCCGCTCTGCGCCCGCCTCCTCTCCCATCTCACTTCCTGCACCTTTCAGCGCGACGCCGCCGCCCTCGCCGTGATGTCACACCACCAGCAGCAGCCACGCCCCTTACCCCACCCTTTCCACCACCACCACTGGGTTGCCACGGCAACGGCTTTTCAACCTCTGCCGACCGCTTCCTGTGGACTGCTGGGGGGTGGAGCCCCCCAGAGGTTGGCAGAGGGATCACAGCGCAGCGTGGCCACCTCCTACTCTTCCTACACTGACTCCGCCTCCTCCTCTCTCGCCCTCTCCTGCCCCCCCGCTCCTCTCTCCACCTCTCTGCTCTCATTTCCCATCAGCCCCCCCCCCTCCTCCTCCTCCTCCCAGACTCCGCCCAGCAGGAGACCCTACAGGCCGTGGGGAACCGAGGTGGGGGCGTTCTGATTCCAGCCCCCCCAGTTCTGGTTCTGGTCCAGTTCTTCATGTTTACTGTTTGTTTGGTTTATTTGCTCCAGTTTGTTTTGGAACCGGCTCTGATCCGGTTCCTCCAAGACCCCCCCTCCCCCCCAAGAACCCCCCAACAGGACCACGTTTGACCTGCAGGTTGAAGAAGAACCGACCCCCCCCCGGGAGCGGAGCGCTGGTCCTGGTCCGCCGTGGATTCATCCGCTGCCTCAACGCGTTGGTGGAGTAGCGCTGGTTTTGGGTTTATGTCCCGACCAGACCAGAGAAGGGCGGAGTCGCCTTCAGCTCCGCCTTCAGCTCCGCCTTCAGCTGAGAACTAACAGATTAACTCTATTATGGTTTTAATGATCAGCTGTTCATAACACGTCTGGTTCAATACTGTAGCAAGGAAGGCTAGGTTAGCCTAGCCTAGCGTAGCCTAGCTTAACCACCTAGATCACAACCACCTCCTATTGGATGATTCTTCTGCTGCGAACATTGACCAATCAGAACTGGGTTGAAACATCCTGGAATTAGTAGTAAGAAGGCTAAATTAGGCTAGGCTAGGCTAAGCTAGGCTAGGCTAACAGCGAGCACCTAGCTCCGCCTACTTCGTGGATTAAACTGAACTCACTTCCTGCCCGTGTTCTCACTCTGTGTGACGATTGGTTTGATGTAACAATGATCTGTGTTCTGATTGGCCGACAGCTGACCAATAAAAGCTGCTGACGGAGGTTCTGCTCGTGTTCCATTCAGATGTTAATCCGACCCCCCCGGCCTTAATCCTGATGGACTTTGAAATTCCTGCGACCCCCCCCCCACGCACACACGGGGGGGGGGGGGGGGCTACAGGCTGACAGGCCTGGGAACGACCCGCCGGCCGTAAATCTGCCCCCCGTTCTCACGCCGGGACGGAGCTTTGAAGGGGCCGCCTCACACCGAGCGCCAGGGGGCGGGGCCAAAGTTACAACTAGACAGAAGAAAAGAGGAGGAGCTAGTTTAGTTTAACAGGTTTATCAATAAAAACAAAGATAATTAATATTAAACCAGTCCTTAGACTAGTTTAAACCAGCCTAAGACTAGTTTAAACCAGCCTAAGACTAGTTTAAACCAGCCTAAGATTAGTTTAAACCAGCCTAGCACTAGTTTAAACCAGCCTAAGACTAGTTTAAACCAGCCTAAGACTAGTTTGAATTACCTGAAGACTAGTTTAAACCAGCCTAAGACTGGTTTAAACCAGCCTAAGACTAGTTTGTTTGTCCTATTTGACAAACAAACAAGTAAACAAACATGGACCCAGGTGATAGACTCGTTAGTTTAGTTAACTAGTCTTTATAACTTTAATACATGAATAAATATAAAAGTGACAGTAAATAATTAAACACACACTGTTCAGCTTTTATTTGTTTATATCCCCCCCACAAACACACACACACACACACACACACACACACACACTAGTTCTATAAGGTCATCAGGATCAGCGTCAGTCCTGGTCATTCTGTCTGGGACCAGGACTCGCGTTGGGGGGGGGGCGTTGCTACGGCGACATGATGGAGAACATCTTCTCTGGACACAAGATCTCGATCCAGTAGCCGTCAGGGTCCTGGATGAAGGCCAGGTTCTTGGTTTTACCTGAGGGAGGGGGGACAAGGTGGGGGTCAGCACACTGGTCCGAGTTTTTGTGACCCCTACTGGTCTCTACTGACCTGTACTGGTCTCTTCTGGTCTCTACTGGTTCCTACTAGCCCCTACTGGTCTCTACCGGCCCCTACTGGCCCCTACTGGTCTCTACTGGTCCCTATTGCTCTTTACTGGCCTCTGCCAGTCTCTTCTGGTCTCTACTGGTCTCGACCGGCCCCTACTGGCCTCTAACAACCCCTACTGGTCCCTACTGGTTCTGACCTGAATCTGGTTTCTTGATAAACTTGACTTTCTGGTCCTCCAGATATTTACAGGCAACGTCGATGTCAGGAACACTAATACCAATATGACCTGTAAACACACACACACACACACACACACACATTAGTTCTGTGAGGTCATCAGGATCAGCATCAGTCCAACATTTCTCACCAAACCCCAGAGGCTCTTTGTTCCCGCTGTGGTAGGAGAGGTCAGCATCCTGGTCAGAACCCCAGTTACTGATACACACACAAACGACACAGTAAACAAACAATAAACACACACACACACACATACACACACACACACACACACACACACACACACACACACGTACTGCGTGAGCTCCAGCGTGGCGGGCCGGGAGAAGGTCCAGGCCGTCCTCTCCTTGATGTCCGCCGGGATGTCGGCCTTCTCCTCGTAGCCCAGGAAGTAGAGCGTGAAGCGCATGGAGGGGAAGTCGATCTTCTGCAGCAGGCTGGAGGACAGGTTAGCAGTTTGGGGGGGCTCTGGTTCTGACCCAACACCGGGGGGTGGGGGGGACTCACGTCATGCCGAGGATCCGGGTGTAGAAGTCCAGGGAGCGCAGCGGGTCTTTGACCCGCAGCATCGTCTGCTGCATCATGAAGTCCTGCAGACGAACAGGAAGTAGTTCTGGCTAGCATCGCTTAGCAGCTGATGACATCACATGGGCACCAATGACATCACTCACCTTGGTGGACGGGTCTCCCTCCTTGCAGGCGGCGGCCACGGCGTCGTCCGACAGTCCTCCTCGGTCCTCCATGTCTGCTCCGCGGTGGTGCCTTCAGGGGCGGCTGGGAAAATCCGGTTCTTTGCTTTCAAACCGACGCCCACTTCTGGAATGTCAGCAGAAAACTGGAACAGATCCACAAGAAAGTTCTGGTTCTGGTCCAGAATCCAGATCCAGGCGGTTCCTGAGTTTAAACTGATTCAGATCTAAATGAAGATCTGAACGCACCACATCTAAATTGTTGATCTGGATTCCAGGTGTGTATTCCCCCACAGACGCTGAAGGCAAGAGGTGTGCTGAGGGGCGTGGCCCGGAAGCAGATAAAGCGGAACTTGTTTGTTGTGACACGAGGAGGCGGGGCTTCAGAGCGCAGGTAGAAGAATGCATGGTTTTCAGGTCTGAACAGGTAACACACACCTCAGGTGAGCAGGAGGAGGGTGAAGACACGCCCACTCAACACCTCACCCACAGGTAACAAGGGGGGAGGGGCACATGCCAACAGAGATCGTCATCTGGAAACTTCAAAATAAAAGCATTTGATCAGTTTCCTGACTGTCAGAATAAAGTTCCCTCTCTGGGTGACAGGTCAAAGGTCACGTGTGCACGCATCAACAGGAAACTAAACAATGATCGCAACACCTTTTCAAAATAAAAGCACTCAGGTCATCCAACTGTCGAAAAGGAAAAATTTAAAAGAAAGCAAATGAGAGGCGGGGCGAGGGGCGGAGCCAAAGACGACGACCTCTGACACGCAACACAACTTTTATTCTCTAGCAAAGGATAAACGTGATCAATGCAGATAAAAAACCAGGAATCAATAAAACTGATCACAATAAACAAATATTATTTTGCAGGTAAAAGTCTTTTGGATCGATGACATCATCATTAGGAGGCGGAGCCACAGCGGCGGGGGCGCCCTCATCTCCGGCCGGCCTTGCGGTTCTCCAGCAGCATCACCACCAGGCGGCGCTTCAGCGTCGCCAGCTTGTTGCCGTAGTTCTGCTGCAGCACCGCCCCCAGCTTCCTCCTGAGGCCCCCCAGGCTCGGCGGGGGGCCGCCGGCCGGGACGTTGAGCAGGACGTGGAAGAACTCCTGCCACAGGTCGGCGTGGGGGTTCCTGGGACACCAGCAGAGGGTCAGGAGCTGCTAACACACGGCTAACGTCGAGCTGAACGTTTAACCCCGCCCCCTGGAGGCGGTACCTTCTGAACACGCCGTTGGTCCTCCACGCGTCGCCGTCCTTCCTCACCTCCATGTACGTCCCGAACAGCAGGCAGTGGACGGTCCCGGCGATCCCGAAGTAATCCGTCTGGGACAGATGGACGGACGGAGAGTTAAACAAACATTTAGTGTGAAAACATCCAGAATATTTATCACAAGAAAAGATACAGAAATGAAGGAATCATGACTACAAACTGATAATACTGTAACAGAAGATGAAACCAATGCCTTCACACAACATCTAACATTCTCTCAGTGATCCTGAGGCCCGTGGGCGTGTCCTGAGGCCCGTGGGCGTGTCCTGAGGCCCGTGGGCGTGTCCTGACCTGATAGCTCCAGGGTTTCCCGCTGAGCATCTCGGTGCACTGGAAGCCTGACGTCAGACACCTGGCGGTGAACGCAGTGCCTTCTGGGAAAAGATTCATGTCGATGCTCTGGCCGAGGTCGATGAGCACCAGGCCGTGGTCCAACCCCCCCGGCTCCAACCCCCCCGGCTCCAACCCCCCCGCCTCCAGGCAGCGGTGCTCCAGGAACCTGAGACAGCGGCGCAGCGGTGAGGGAGACACGCAGTGATACACAATAATATACAACAGTAACACACAACAGTAACACAACAATAACACACAACAGTAACACACAACAGTAACACAACAATAACACACAACAGTAACACACAACAATAACACACAACAGTAACACAACAATAACACACAACAGTAACACACAACAATAATACACAACAGTAACACACAACAATAATACACAACAAAAACACACAACAGTAACACAACAATAACACACAACAGTAACACACAACAAAAACACACAACAGTAACACAACAATAACACACAACAGTAACACACAACAAAAACACACAACAGTAACACACAACAATAATACACAACAAAAACACACAACAGTAACACACAACAATAATACACAACAAAAACAACAATAACACAACAATACACACAACAGTAAAAAAACAATAATACACTACAAACACACAATACACTAAACACAGCCAGCGGTTGAACATGCTAACGTGTCAATGCTACCTCTCCCCCAACAGAAGTTGCCCCTCCCCCAACAGAAGTTGCCCCTCCCCCAACAGAAGTTGCCCCTCCCCCAACAGAAGTTACCCCTCCCCCAACAGAAGTTACCCCTCCCCCAACAGAAGTTGCCCCTCCCCCGACAGAAGTTACCTCTCCCCCAGCAGGAAGTTGTCGGGCTTGATGTCGGCGTGCAGCAGGCGGGCGCGGTGCAGCCGCTCCACCGTGTCCAGGATGCAGACGCTGAGGTGGAGGACGAGCGGCGCCGGCATCAGCCTGTCACTCTGGGTCTTGTAGAGGTTCACGGCGTTCTGAAAGGGGAGGGGTCACAGGTTCAGGCGTGGTCGTCTCCGCCACCTCTGATGGGCGGGGGTGGGGCGGGGCTTACCAGCAGGGTGCCGTAGCCGTGGAGCTCCCCCAGCAGCACGCTGCCGTCCTGGAACAGGTGCGCGGCGCGGACGCCGCTGAACAGGCAGCGCTCGGCGGGCGACAGGCGGGCGTCCAGCTGGGTGTGGATGTAGAACTCCCAGGGATTGGCCGGTCTCTGCACCTGCAGGAGGGGGAGGGGTCAACTTCTAACACGCCAAAAAAGTTCAAAACGACGGTCTGGACCAATCAGACGCTCCGACCTTCAGCGCCAGCTTCTCTGAGGTCAGCAGGTCGGTGGCCTGGAACACGGTGGCGAACGCCCCCTCCCCCACGACGCCGTCGACCCGCAGCGACGCCCCGCCTGTCGGGAGGAAACGCTGAGTCAGCCAACAGGTGATCCAAAGCCCCGCCCCTCATTCCACGACATGCTAAGCTAGGCTAACACGAGCGCTCCTCACCCAGGCTGATGGTCATCTTGGGGCTGATGGGGGGCACGTCGCACGCCCAGGTGACGCAGCGGGGGTCAGAGGTCAGGGGGGGGCTGAGTGACGCCAGCAGGGCAGCGATCAGGGCGTCGTCCCAGGGATCCGACACCAACCGACCTGCATCCGACCGCGGCGCCGTTTCATCCTGGGGGGGCTGATCCGGGCTCATGGGCACGTCGTCACACAGGGGGGGCCAACCCGGGGTCATGGGGACGTCGTCATGAAGGCGGGGCCTCCCTGGGGTCATGGGGACGTCCTCACACAGGGGGGGCTGCTCTGGACTCATGGGGACGTCCTGGTTCCTGTCCTGGGGGGCGTGGCCGTCCTCCGACAGGCGGGGGCTCAGGAAGGCGTCGAGGTCGGGTCCCGACGCCTCGGGGCTCCTGATGTTCAGCCAATCGGGTTTGGGGACGCAGTCGGGGCTCGTGGGAACCAGGGGGGGTTGTGGGGGGCCCTCGGATTCCTGGGCAGCCCGGGGGGGGCCGGAGGACTCGGCGGGGCCGACAGTCTGGTCCCTGAAGGACAGAGCAGCAGGAGGGGGGGGCTGCACCAGGGTGAGGGAGGAGGAGGTGAGGCACAGGCGCTCGCTCACGATGGTACCGAGTCGGTCGGACGAGACGACCGCCAGCGGGGCGACGCCCGACCCACAGAGGCTCTCATTGGACGGGCTCTGCTCCAGGATCGGACTGGGGAGACAGGAAGTAGGAGGAGTCAACAGGAAGTAGGAGGAGTCAACAGGAAGTAGGAGGAGTCAACAGGAAGTAGGAAGAGGAAGTAGGGAAATTTAACAACACAGGGTTCTGATCAGGACCCAGATCGGGTTCATTTGAATTGGAACCCGACCCAAGAGAACTGGGTCTGGTCAGAGGAACCAGATGCAGATCTGGTTCTGTTCAGACCCGGTTCTGTTCGGTCACCTGAGCTTCTTGGACTGGCGCCGGACGAAGGCGTCGTCCTCACCCTCACGTCCGTCAGCGAGGTTCTCTGTGGGGACAGGAAACCACGTCAGCGCCAGCAGGGGCCTCAGGAGGCGCCCTGGTTCTGGTTCTGACCCGGTTTGGGTTCAGGCCCGGTTCCGGTACCTTTGTCCTGGTAGAAATTGCCCCCGTGGGCAGAGGGCGTGGACACGAAGCGGGCCAGCAGGGCGAAGTCGGTGGTGCTGTTGGGACAGGCGGCCAGCGAGTTGAGGGGGTTGTAGCGGCCCCCCCACAGGGTGCTCTCGTCCGGGATCAGGTCTGAGTGGGCGTCCTGGGGGGCGGAGCCAAACCACACCACATGATGAGGGTCTGGCCCTCCTGGGGGGGGGCAGTCAGAACCAACTGTTGTTGTTTACTCACGTTGGGTTTGCTTGGTGCTTGGATCTCAGCCAGCGCTCTGATTGGCTGAGCCTTCACCAATGAGGGAGCAGGAACTCTGCTCAGGGAGCAAAGAGGGCGGACCTTCATCATCATCATCATCACCCTCGTCCTCCAATCGGCTCAGACCTTCAGACTCACCTGTTCTCCTCGTCGGCGTCGTCCTGAAAGATGGTGAAGAGGGTGGGTGGGGCTCTGGCGAAAGGGGAGGAGCCACCTTCCAAACAGAGACACAACGACAGGTGAGTGCAGGCGGTTCGGATCCGATGAGGTCACAGACGACCTAGGACCTCATTGCACCCCCCCCCCCACGTGTGCTCCAGCTCACCGTTTCCTGCCGGTCGGGGTTCAGGCTCCGCCCCCAGGGGGGCGTGGAGCACCGACGGGAACGGGTCGTCCAGGAGGGTCGGTGCCTGGAACATGTCCATGATGACGTCTGGGTGACAGGAGACGGGTTAGTGGGGGGGTGTTGGTAGGGAGGGGGCGTGGGGGGGCCGGTGGGCGGGGCTCACCCAGCGCCTCCAGTGTGTTGACGGTCGGCGACGGCAACGCCTTGGAGGGCGTGGCCTGAGTGAAGCCCAGGGAGGTGTTGGGCGTGACGTGGGAGGGGTTCAGGGTGGGGCCCTGAGAGGCTGGAGACACAGAGGAGGAGCCAATCAGAAGGAGCCAATCAGAAGGAGCCAATCAGAAGGAGCCAATCAGAAGGAGCCAATCAGGGGCGTTAAATCGTGTGAGAGGCGTGTCCTTACTGTCCAGCCTGTCGTCGGGTTCCGGGTCGGACCGGTCGGGGGTCGGATCGGGGTGGAGCCTCAAGCCCAGGGAGCGCCGGCTGTTCGGACGATGGGAGGGGCCCGGATGCCCCAGGGGCTGCTGGGTAGGATCTGTTTCCGTCAGTTGCGCCGGCGTGCGGCTGGCCCCGCCCCCACAGAGCTCCAGGTTGATCTCCTCCAGACGCTGCATCAGGACGCGGATGTGCTCCTCCTGCTGGCGCACCTGCTCCCCTGCAGACAACGGGACCTGGGCTGAGGGGGCGGGTCCCCATGAAGCCCACCCCCCCCCACCCCGGTCCGGTAACCAATCCGGTTCTTACTGCGCTCCAGCTCCTCCCTCCGGCGCCGATCGCTGAAGAACTTCTCCGCTCGGACCTCCTCGAAGCTCAGCTCCGACCCGTCGCACGCCAGCGCCTCCGTCTCGTACGCCGGCGCCGTGGGGACGCCGGGGGGACCCGCCCCCGACCCCGACGTCTCAGAGCGGGAGACCCTGCAGGGAGGAACGTTTGGACAACCAACGGGTCAAAGGTCGTGGTTTCAGCGCAGCATCGAGGACGACCCTGAAGGAGGCGGGACTTACGTGATGACGGTTCTCACGGCGGCGGGTTTGGGAGGGGCTTCCTAAAACGGAAGTCAGTCGTGGTTAAAAGCTCAGAAAGGCAAGGGGTCGTTACCACGGCGACGACACACCTACCTTGCTGGGCGCTGCTGGCTCTGTGTGTGATGGCGTCTGATTGGTCAGATGGGAGCTCTGTAAGGGGGGCCGGGCCCCCGCGCCGCGGCTCCGCGTCCGGAACTGTCTGTGAGCGCTGAGGACCGCCTCCACCGGCTGGACCTGGTTCTCCAGCGCCCGCTGGAACACCGCCTCCGCCTGGTCGCCCCTCCCCCGCTTCTCCAGATGCTCCGCCCACGCCACGTAGAGGGCGGCGGTCCGGGCGCCCACGCCCTTACCGTGGAGGAAGCTGAAAAGCGCGATGGGGTCGGGGGAGTAGCTGGCCTGGAGGACAGATGGAGGGGTGGGGGAAGTGTGAGGACGACCCCCCCTGGCGGACAGGCAGGAGGCGGACAGACGGGGGCGGGACTTACGCATCGGATGCAGTAGGAGACGAATCGGGGGTCATCGGCGTATCGCTCCACGCCCACAAACCTCCGCACCAGGTTCTCCAGCACCAGCAGCATCCCGCCCCCCCCGTCTGCAGGGAGCGTCTGCTCCAGGTAGGACACCAACCTGAGGGACACACACGACCGGAGTGAGGGCTTCTGGGAAATAACACAGACCATGTGACCGATCATGATTAATTGACCAGAACAGATCTCTCGGAGCCTGCTGCTGCTACAGTTAATATGCTAACAGCTCCACTCAGCCAATCAGATCCTGCCTTCACCTGCAAGGTCAGCGCACCTGGAAGTGTTGCTAGCAGTCTGAGCTAAACCGTTACAGGTGAGGAAGACGAGACAAGAAGAGAGATGGTTCTCTGGAGATGTTCACGTGTTTGACTTGAGGTTTAGTTCAGTTTATCTGAAAGTTAACAGAACACCTGATTATATATATGGTTAAAAAAGACTTAGCCTGAAGGCTAGCTTTTATCTCTAGTCCCCAGGAAATGATGTATAAAAAAGCAGTAAAATACATCTAATATATATAATAACATCATACATGTTCAAACACCTACTGTATTATTATAAAATTATAACACGTCACAGGTGTAGGCCTTCAGTCCTGGAAGCTGGGACCTCTCCGGCTCTGTTTGCACTTTATTTTTAATTTCTGTTTTTATTCTGAGGTTTTTGTGTTCTTCAATTTTACATAAAGGCCTTAAATGTATTTCCTGAATCTACTTTTATTAGTGCTTAAAGCTGTTAAACTTATCCTGCATTGACAATAAATGTTAAACCAGGAATGAGTCCCAACGGGACCGGGTCACGACCTCCACCTGATGGACGGTCCAACACTCACCTGTCCCACGGCTCCAGGGGGTCGTCTCCTGAGTAGGAGCTCAGTTTACTTTCAAAACACCTGAAAGAGGAGAAACGTTAAAGTTATTAGACCAGTGGAACCAGTGGAACCAGTGGAACCAGTGGAACCAGTGGAACCCCTGAAACCAGCAGCCATCAGATGTAAACACAGGAAGCTAACCAGCTAGCATGAAGATAACGCCGCTAAAACGTTCAAAAAAACAGCGAACTTACTGTAAACAAGACGCGATGTCCATCTCGGCTCAATATGGAGACGATTCTGACGGTAAAAAGTCCGGAAAGGTTCCTCCAGACTCCCGTCAAATAAAGTTAAACCAAACGGGACCGTTGCCGTCTCTGCGGAGATTCCCCGTTTGAAATTTCGCGCTCCGCCAATCACAGCGAGAGCCGTCTTCTTCGTTGTTTTATTGATCGACAACACGGAAGTAGCGTTTGTAATGTTTTACCGCCACCTAGCGACTCAAAACGGTACCCACACCTCATTTAAAGACACGGTTCGTGTTTTTATTGTTGTTCTTCTGTCACACACGACCTCTCCTAACATTAACATCGTTACTACACATTTATTTTCTTTATATATTTAATTAAACAGCGTGTTTTGATCATTACAGATTTAATTAGTGAGGTTTTTCCTTGTATAAAAGGAAATTCTAGATAGATATACAGTATTCTTTATCGATCCCGGAGGAAATCCTGGACCATTTTCCCGACTATTTTCAGGCTGTGATGTTGACTTCATGTGTCTTTCTTCAGGGAATGTCATTATCTTCACGTTACCACTGCTGTATCCGCCGCAGCGGGTCACGGGGAGCCGGAGCCTATCTCGGCGGCATAGGGCGTGAGGCGGGGAACACTCCAGGCACGACGCCAGTGCACCGCGGAGCCACACACAAAGACACACAACCATGCACACACACACACTCATTCCTACGGGCAATTTGGTACGGCCAATCAACCTGAAGATGGGAGGACCGGAAGAGAACCCACACAGACACGGGGAGAGCATGAGAACTCAGCACAGAGCAGGACTCAAACCCAGGTCCGCCATGTTGTAAGGCAGCAGCGCTAACCACTGGACCACCGTGCCGCCTACTTCAGGGCATGTTTTCACAATTTTTCCTTTAGGATGAGACGCATTATCATGATGAACAATAACCTCTTCATCCCCAAACATCCTTTCAATTGATGGGAAAGTGTCCAAAGATCAACTTAAACTTGTGCATTTATCAAATATGAAATGACCATCTCCCCAGAGCCTTCACCTGACACGCTACCCAGATCATCAGCTCCAAACAAAAGTTCCAACATCGTCATCACCTTGTCCAAAGCAGACTCATGATTCATCACTGAATGACTTGTATCTATTCATCAGTACATAACTGCTTCTTCTCAACTGATTTTAACCTGTTTTTGTCCTTTCAGGTGTTAATGATGGCTTTTGTTTAATTTCATTAGATACTATTTTATCTATTAATATTCTATTCTGTTCAGAACGTATATTTATATTTTTTAATGTCCTATTACTTCATGTTTCTGTACCTCCTTGGATCAACCTGGAAATTTCCCTCGGGATCAATAAATCTGGATTTCAAACCTCTGTCATTCCAGCTACTGCAGGTGGGGTTTCCGGTCACTAGGGGGCGCCTTCGACGTATAATGAGTGAAACGTCAGCGCGTCTGTCGTCTCAGCCAATCACAGCTCAGCGCTCGAGCGCAACCAGGAAACAGTCGTGAGCCTCCCAGAGTGGATGAGGAGAGGAGCTCGTTACTGGGGTCAGATTTAGAGAAAACGAAGCAACTGGAAAACATGACCGCAGAATCCGAGACGCGGTGTTAAAGTAGACGTTGAGTCGTGACGTCACAGTGTTTTAAATAAGGTTTGTTGAGGGGAAACGTTTTTGGCGCTAAACGCTTCTGTAAGAAATAAATATAACATTAAGAATGAAAAGGACGAAACATTAAAATGTGTTTCAAGGCCCGGTTTTCTGTCGACATGGATCAGACTAATATCTGACAGATGGATCAGACTAATATCTGACAGATGGATCAGACTAATATCTGACAGATGGATCGGACTAATATCTGACAGATGGATCAGACTAATATCTGACAGATGGATCAGACTAATATCTGACAGATGGATCAGACTAATATCTGGATGTTTTCATGGATATTATCATGTTATAAACTGACCGGACCGCTTCAAACCTCACGTATTAATAAAACGTATTGATTAGACGCGTTAGCTAATAATTCCTAACGAGTCCGTCTAAAGATGACGTCACTTCCTCTTTTAACTGTTTTTAGTTTATGTTAAATTAAATGTCGGAGCCTGAATGTTGTTAAACTCTCGTTTTAGTGCTTTAATAACCTCTTTTCTTCCATTTTATAACCCAAACAAAGGACGGCCGTCCAGCCGCGGTCACGTGAGCACATCCAACAACCTGATTGGCTCCGCCGGAGCGTCCTCCTCCAGAGCCGGCGCGAGCTGCGTTCCTATTGGCTGTGGCGGTTGAAGCGCCAAAATTTCAATAAAAGGCTCGGAGCCGCCAGAAGCTTCAGTCTGTCCCGCTGCCGCCGCTCCGGTTCTCCTCCGCTCCGGTTCTCCTCCGCTCCGGTTCCTCCTCCGCTCCGGTTCTCCTCCGCTCCGGTTCTCCTCCGCTCCGGTTCTCCTCCGGTTGTTCCCGCTTTTATCCTCTCTTCCGGTGAGCTCGAGCCCGTCAACATGCTGTCCTCCCGCGCGCCTCTGTCCGTCCTGCAGGAGACCCACCTGAGCAGCGAGATGACCCGGATGTCGCTGGACCGGGAGAACACGGTGAGTCCGGTCTGTCCGTTCCCGCTCGTCCCGCCGCTGCGTGACTCGTGTCCGTGTGGTGACCCGTGTTTCTGACCCCCCAGCCGCCGAGCCAGAACCCGACCCGCGTCCTGGCCTCCAAGACCGCCCGGAGAATCTTCACCGATCCCCCGGTGAGTCGATCAAACGCACCGGAAGTTACCGGAGTCGGTCTGACCGGCCGGAACCGGACTTCCTGTCCAGGTTGTTGACGTCACATTGCGCCAAAACGTCACTCCTGGCGCCAACAGGGTCGATCAGCTGATTGTTTGTTGATGACGTCAGTTGTTTGTTCCATGTAAACAAATGTAGAGAATAATCAACAACGACCTTATTTGTGTGTTTATTAGTTTGTTAGCTCCGCCCTGACGGATCCGTTATTGATTATTGATCACCGCCTCTGATGGACGTCTGTTTGCTTTCAGCCCAAAGCCGTGAGGACGAGCGGCGAGGAGGCGGAGCCTCTGCTGAGGGAGAACCCGCGCCGCTTCGTCATCTTCCCCATCCAGTACCACGACATCTGGCAGATGTACAAGAAGGCCGAGGCGTCGTTCTGGACCGCAGAGGAGGTAAGGGGGCCCCCCCTCCCCCGGCCCGGGTGGGGAGTGGGCGTGGCCTGGCGGTGACGCCCGTGTGTGTCCAGGTGGACCTGTCCAAGGACCTGCAGCACTGGGAGTCCCTGAAGGACGAGGAGCGCTACTTCATCTCACACGTGTTGGCCTTCTTCGCCGCCAGCGACGGCATCGTCAACGAGAACCTGGTGAGGCCCCGCCCCTCCGGTTCCGAGTCCAGGTGTGAACGCCCCCCCGACTGACCGTAGCTCCTCCTCTGACCACCAGGTGGAGCGCTTCACGCAGGAGGTGCAGGTGACGGAGGCCAGGTGTTTCTACGGCTTCCAGATCGCCATGGAGAACATCCACTCGGAGATGTACAGCCTCCTCATCGACACCTACATCAAGGAGCCCAAAGAGAGGTGGGGCCCTCAGGGGGCGGGGCTGGGCTGGGCGGGGCCGGGGGGACTGGCGTCTGACGGTGCGTTCGCTGACCCACAGAGAGTACCTGTTCAACGCCATCGAGACTCTGCCCTGCGTGAAGAAGAAGGCCGACTGGGCGCTGAACTGGATCGGCAACAAGAACGCCAACTACGGTACGCCCGAGACCATCGGCTGCTTATTGATCCGCTGTCAGCAGGTATTGATCAGGACTCTGTGCTCCCCCAGGAGAGCGTGTGGTGGCCTTCGCCGCCGTGGAGGGAATCTTCTTCTCTGGTTCCTTTGCTGCCATCTTCTGGCTGAAGAAGAGAGGCCTGATGCCGGGCCTGACCTTCTCCAACGAGCTGATCAGCAGAGACGAGGTGATCGCCGATCGATCGGACCAGATCAGTGATTATAGATCAAGTCAGGCAGCAGCGTTGTGTTCAGGGTCGTCTGTGTGAACCTCTGTCGTGTTGTGTTCAGGGTCTCCACTGTGACTTCGCCTGTCTGATGTTCAAACACCTGGTGAACAAACCGTCAGCGGCCACCGTCACCGCCATCATCAGGAACGCCGTGGAGATCGAGCAGGTGGGCGGAGCTACAGAACCTGTGGCGGTTCTGGTGGATGACTGGTTTGATTGATGGTCTGACTGGTTTGATTGACGGTCTGGTTCTGGTGGCTCCAGGAGTTCCTGACGGAGGCTCTTCCGGTGAAGCTGATCGGGATGAACTGTGAGCTGATGAAGCGCTACATCGAGTTCGTGGCCGACCGACTGATGCTGGAGCTCGGCTTCACCAAGGTGAGAAGGTCCAGTAGAACCACAGTAGGACCTCAGGTCCAGGAGAACCACAGTAGGACCTCAGGTCCAGTAGAACCACAGTAGAACCTCAGGTCCAGTAGAACCACAGTAGGACCTCAGGTCCAGTAGAACCACAGTAGGACCTCAGGTCCAGTAGAACCACAGTAGAACCTCAGGTCCAGCAGAAGCGGGTCTGTGGTGATGAGATGCGCAGGGGTACGGACCTCAGCCAATGATGGGGGCTGGGTGCTGCTGCTGGCGCTCTGATTGGAGGACGAGTGGTCCACCGACAGACCAGTAGCAGCACGAGACAGACGCCTCCTGAACAGACCCGCCCCTCAGAGCGTTAGCATTAGCTTTAGCGGGCGTGGCGCTGCAGCGGGCTCACCTGGGCTGTGCTCCTCAGGTGTTCCGGGTGGAGAACCCCTTCGACTTCATGGAGAACATCTCTCTGGAGGGGAAGACCAACTTCTTCGAGAAGCGGGTGGGCGAGTACCAGAGGATGGGCGTCATGTCGGGCCCCACGGACAACACCTTCAGGATGGACGCAGACTTCTGAGGGGCCCCGCCCTCCAAACACCCACCACCTCAGACCTCAGCAATGCATTGTGGGACATTCCCCATCCACTCCAACACTTTACAGACTGAGTCCAGAACAGTTCTGGTTTTGTAAATATGTTTTTATCTGGAATGAATGAACCTGTGTGGATCAGCTGTTTACCGCCTGTCGTTTGTTTGTTGTGTCATTAAATGATGTAAACAAGCCGTTTTCTAACCCGATCAATGTTCTGCTTCCGTCTGATTGTGTGAAACCACGGACCAGACCGTCCACCAAACTCCTTCAAAGTCTTCACCTGATTTAAAGTTCTCTCCAGACAGGAAGTGATGTCACCAGGTAAGTCATGTGCCGCTGAGGTTCCGCCCTGCTCAGAGCACCTGGACGTCCAGCAGGGCGACGTCGCCCGACACCTCCAGCCGGGTGAGGCGGCTCAGGTCCTGGACCCGGTGCTTGTATTCCAGCTGGTGCCGCCCGTTCACAGCGACCCGGAACTGCTGGGCTTCACATAGGATGATGATCTGCAGAGGAACGATGATGTCATCAACCAGGCTCCACCCACCCAAGGCTGAGACCCAATCATTAAAGACATTCAGGAGCCAACCGGTCTCAATGTGTTTGTTTGCAGATGATGCTGTAGTGTTAGCGCTTTTAGCTGTTAGCATAGCATATCATGCATTTCAAATAGAAACGTGTATCGGTACCTCAAAGTACTGGTCTGGGGCGAAGGGGAAGGGGCCCAGGGCCCTCTCCTCGGGGCCCCAGCACTCTGACAGGAGAGAGTTCCTGACCAGGACGCCGTCCTTCAGCCGCGGGTTCAGGTGGAACGCGATGTCGCCGCTGCTGGAGTCGCACAGGTTCACGCAGAAACTGAAAGGAACAAAAAGACTCAAAACTTCAGTCAAATTAAATTTTGTAACTTAGATTCATGATGAATTACGATAAATATTTTGGTCAGACGTACCGGTCCGTCTTCTTACGCGTGTTTCCTTTTATGGTGATGCTGCGTCCGACGCTCAGTCCTTTCTCCAGGTCGCCCCTGAAGGGAATGCTCTAAAAAACACGCCGCATCAGAGACACTCGAATGCCTCACACCGGCTGGATGACATCACAAGGAGGATAAACACGGATAAATCAATGAGTGAAACTCACCAGGTCACCTGACGAGGAGACGATCGGCTGGAAGACAAAGAAAAGTTATAATATATAAGAAAGACAATTCAAAAATAACTTTATTGGTTTCTCGCTTACGTTCATCTCTGGGTTCTGATTGGTTGGTGGCGTTGCAGGAGAAACCAAACCCTATAATAAGAAAAACGATTTCATTCATCACTAAATTAAAAAAAAAAGTCTGAATGGAATCTGAGGGGCGGGGCTTACAGCGCTCTGGACTACGCCCACGGCGTCCACTTTGACCTTTCCCGATATGGCGAGGGTGTCGACCCGCTCCAGCTCCAGCCGGTGTTTGTACTCCAACAGGTGGGCACCGTTCACCGCCACCTGGGGCCACCGCCAGATACCAATACCAAAACTTTATTCAGCACGGGAGCGGCGACAAACATCAACAGGAAGCTCCTCCCTCACCTTGAACTTGTCCTCCAGGACGAGGACGACCATCTCGAACGGGGCCCCGGCGGCAAAGGGCATCTGGAACAGGATCTCCTCGCGGCCCCAGCGCTCGCGCTGCAGCGTGTTGCACACCACGCACGGCAGCACCCTGAAGCGGGGGTTGAAGTGGAACGCCACGTCGGCCCGCGGCTTCACGCTGCCGCCGCAGGTGAAGTCCATCTGGAACCTGCAAGACGGCGCAGAGGGCTAAGGAGGCCCCGAGGCACCGCTGGTTTGTACGGCTGGTCGGCCGTCACGGATGGAGCGTTTCTTACCTGTCGGCGCCAGACGGCACCGCGCCCTGAATGACGACCATCTCCCCCGGCAACAGACCCCCCAGGATTGTCCCTGAGAAGGGGATCATCTGAAGGGGGGGCAGAGGAACATCATTTTACTGACACGTTACAGGTAAAGGAAGTGAAAGAACATTCAAGGAACCTTTCAAAGTAAAAGACATGACTCGTCCCACGCTGTCATTGACTTATGTTTTAAATAAAGGTTAAATAAATAAAATAAAAACAAATTCATGAAAAGGAGAGGACGTCTAACCCCCGCTAAGACAGCAAAACGCTCTTCGTTCCATCATGACGTGTCTTTCAGCCACAAGAACCAGTTCTAGTGCTTCCTGGTTGGGTCAAAGGTCATATCTGGATTTTAATTTCATGTTGTTGTTTTTTTAAAGTAGTGATCGAATTAAAGATTGCACCAAAAGCCAAACTCCATTTATATATATATATATATATATATATATATATATATATAATTTTGATTTGCTCATACACGGCGGCTGATCGTCGACGTGACGTCACAAATCAGAACTAAATCTCGACTAAAATATTATTCCACAGCAGAATTTTCTTCATCTGGGGAATCTGAGGTCAGAAGAACCGAACTTTATTCATGTGTGTTTAAATATCCAGGTTTATTAACAGCTGAATAAATGTTTTAAACAGCTGAAACACGATGACGTCACACACACGGAGAGGGGCGAGCTTCACAACTAATAAAGTTTTCAATAAAAAAACATATCAAAACAATCTTTTTACGTAAAACAACAACAGAACTCGGTTTACCGGGTGTAGAAACGTCTGTCTCGGGTCGGTCAGCGACATTTTAAGGCAGAGAAGAGACGCGGAGTCCGCTGGTTCCGGCCGTTAGCATCAAAACATCGACGCTAGCTTGTTTCAGTGAGTGTACTTCCGCCTACGTCACCAGAACAAAAGAAACAAGGATGAGACAGTCCGCCCGAACGAAGAAGATCGGGTCATAAAGGAGCTAAAAATTAGTTTACTTCGTTTAACTCATTTATTTTAATAAAAAAACAACCCAAGCTATAAAGACTCGTTAATTTATATTTTGGTATTGGATGGAAACGAAATAAAAATGAAAGTCGCAGCGCGGATTGATGACGTAGTTGTCTGTTCCTTTGTTTCACGGTAGAATCCGTCACATGAGTTATAATTAACAGACCTGTTCGGAACTGGGTCACGGCTTTAAGGCTGTTTCAGGAATCAGACACTAAACAAGCGACGGGAATAGAACCAATAACCTTCGTTCAGTCAACATTTATTCTGTTCCGACTAAAAATATAAAGTTTTTAACAGTACAAACTGAAAATGAAACCTTTCATTCCAATATTCATTATGATCTAGTTTAGTTTTTGTTCTTAAAGTCCATTAATAAAAATGTGAAAATTATTTGTACATTATGATTTGTGTTTGAGCTTCAGGTTTAAGTCTGAGCTTCCTGTATGTTGAATAATTACATACCAACCTTGATCATGTGACCCCTCACATGTCGGTGAGCTTGAAATTTAGGAGAAGACGTTTTTTATACCGAAGTCGACTTTATTACAAAAAATAAAAACATCCTAACATTACAGGTGAGTTCATAAATATTAAAACAGGCTTCAGGTCCAGGATTTGAACATCAGCAGGAACCCAGATGCATTCTGGGTCAGAGCGCCTGTGCTCTGATTGGCTGAAACAATCCTATCAGAACCAGCTGTTAAATAAAATAAAATGACTGCACGTTGGTCCTCCTGTTTAAAAACGTCCATCAGAGTCGGGCGGGGCCCCTCAGAAGTCTGCGTCCATCCTGAAGGTGTTGTCCGTGGGGCCCGACATGACGCCCATCCTCTGGTACTCGCCCACCCGCTTCTCGAAGAAGTTGGTCTTCCCCTCCAGAGAGATGTTCTCCATGAAGTCGAAGGGGTTCTCCACCCGGAACACCTGAGGAGCAAAGCTCAGGTGAGCCTGCTGCAGCGCCCGCTAAAGCTAATGCTAACGCTCTGAGGGGCGGGTCTGTTCAGGAGGCGTCTGTCTCGTGCTGCTACTGGTCTGTCGGTGGACCACTCGTCCTCCAATCAGAGCGCCAGCAGCAGCACCCAGCCCCCATCATTGGCTGAGGTCCGTACCCCTGCGCATCTCATCACCACAGACCCGCTTCTACTGGACCTGAGGTCCTACTGTGGTTCTACTGGACCTGAGGTTCTACTGTGGTTCTACTGGACCTGAGGTTCTACTGTGGTTCTACTGGACCTTCTCACCTTGGTGAAGCCGAGCTCCAGCATCAGTCGGTCGGCCACAAACTCGATGTAGCGCTTCATCAGCTCACAGTTCATCCCGATCAGCTTCACCGGAAGAGCCTCCGTCAGGAACTCCTGGAGCCACCAGAACCAGACCGTCAATCAAACCAGTCAGACCATCAATCAAACCAGTCATCCACCAGAACCGCCACAGGTTCTGTAGCTCCGCCCACCTGCTCGATCTCCACGGCGTTCCTGATGATGGCGGTGACGGTGGCCGCTGACGGTTTGTTCACCAGGTGTTTGAACATCAGACAGGCGAAGTCACAGTGGAGACCCTGAACACAACACGACAGAGGTTCACACAGACGACCCTGAACACAACGCTGCTGCCTGACTTGATCTATAATCACTGATCTGGTCCGATCGATCGGCGATCACCTCGTCTCTGCTGATCAGCTCGTTGGAGAAGGTCAGGCCCGGCATCAGGCCTCTCTTCTTCAGCCAGAAGATGGCAGCAAAGGAACCAGAGAAGAAGATTCCCTCCACGGCGGCGAAGGCCACCACACGCTCTCCTGGGGGAGCACAGAGTCCTGATCAATACCTGACAGCGGATCAATAAGCAGCCGATGGTCTCGGGCGTACCGTAGTTGGCGTTCTTGTTGCCGATCCAGTTCAGCGCCCAGTCGGCCTTCTTCTTCACGCAGGGCAGAGTCTCGATGGCGTTGAACAGGTACTCTCTGTGGGTCAGCGAACGCACCGTCAGACGCCAGTCCCCCCGGCCCCGCCCAGCCCAGCCCCGCCCCCTGAGGGCCCCACCTCTCTTTGGGCTCCTTGATGTAGGTGTCGATGAGGAGGCTGTACATCTCCGAGTGGATGTTCTCCATGGCGATCTGGAAGCCGTAGAAACACCTGGCCTCCGTCACCTGCACCTCCTGCGTGAAGCGCTCCACCTGGTGGTCAGAGGAGGAGCTACGGTCAGTCGGGGGGGCGTTCACACCTGGACTCGGAGCCGGAGGGGCGGGGCCTCACCAGGTTCTCGTTGACGATGCCGTCGCTGGCGGCGAAGAAGGCCAACACGTGTGAGATGAAGTAGCGCTCCTCGTCCTTCAGGGACTCCCAGTGCTGCAGGTCCTTGGACAGGTCCACCTGGACACACACGGGCGTCACCGCCAGGCCACGCCCACTCCCCACCCGGGCCGGGGGAGGGGGGGCCCCCTTACCTCCTCTGCGGTCCAGAACGACGCCTCGGCCTTCTTGTACATCTGCCAGATGTCGTGGTACTGGATGGGGAAGATGACGAAGCGGCGCGGGTTCTCCCTCAGCAGAGGCTCCGCCTCCTCGCCGCTCGTCCTCACGGCTTTGGGCTGAAAGCAAACAGACGTCCATCAGAGGCGGTGATCAATAATCAATAACGGATCCGTCAGGGCGGAGCTAACAAACTAATAAACACACAAATAAGGTCGTTGTTGATTATTCTCTACATTTGTTTACATGGAACAAACATCTGACGTCATCAACAAACAATCAGCTGATCGACCCTGTTGGCGCCAGGAGTGACGTTTCGGCGCCACGTGACGTCAACAACCTGGGCAGGAAGTCCGGTTCCGGCCGGTCAGACCGACTCCGGTAACTTCCGGTGCGTTTGATTGACTCACCGGGGGATCGGTGAAGATTCTCCGGGCGGTCTTGGAGGCCAGGACGCGGGTCGGGTTCTGGCTCGGCGGCTGGGGGGTCAGAAACACGGGTCACCACACGAACACGAGTCACGCAGCGGCGGGACGAGCGGGAACGGACAGACCGGACTCACCGTGTTCTCCCGGTCCAGCGACATCCGGGTCATCTCGCTGCTCAGGTGGGTCTCCTGCAGGACGGACAGAGGCGCGCGGGAGGACAGCATCTTGACGGGCTCGAGCTCACCGGAAGAGAGGATAAAAGCGGGAACAACCGGAGGAGGAACCGGAGCGGAGGAGAACCGGAGCGGAGGAGAACCGGAGCGGCGGCAGCGGGACAGACTGAAGCTTCTGGCGGCTCCGAGCCTTTTATTGAAATTTTGGCGCTTCAACCGCCACAGCCAATAGGAAGGCAGCTCGCGCCGGCTCTGGAGGAGGACGCTCCGGCGGAGCCAATCAGGTTGTTGGATGTGCTCACGTGACCGCGGCTGGACGGCCGTCCTTTGTTCGGGTTATAAAATGGAAGAAAAGAGGTTATAAAAGCACTAAAACGAGAGTTTAACAACATTCAGGCTCCGACATTTAATTTAACATAAACTAAAAACAGTTAAAAGAGGAAGTGACGTCATCTTTAGACGGACTTTTAAAGTAAAGACTTCAGTAAGAGATGCTAGCTAACGCGACACCTCAGCCAATAGAAGGGCAGCTCGTCCCGGCTCTTTAAATTGACGTTTCGGCGGAGCCAATCAGATTGTTAGTACAACGTCACGTGACGTATCCAAGCGCTGCTGGACAATGAAGTCTTTGTCCGGGTCAGGGTTACAAAACAGTCCGAACTCGGTGTTACAAAACTTTAAAAATGGCGGTTTCATAACACAAAAGAACAAAAGATTTTAACACATTTAATATTGTAAAGGAATAAAGAAAATAAACTTTACAACGAATTTAAAATGTCCTTACGGGGATTGGTTAGATGTATAATTTTTTTCTATAGGATTTAGTGTTTGTTTGCTCTGTTCATAACAACATAATGCTGACAATGTGAAGTGTTCCTGATGGGTATCTTTATAGTTTTACCGTTTCTACAGTTTATATATTTATTAGCTCATTTCACGTACTTGCTTACATTGTACATTTCTGTTTATTGTGTATTTTACTGCTTTATGTACTTTCAATTGTCCCTTTGGTTTTTTGAATTGAATTAAAATATATGTAACATGATGTAAAAGTCATAATGGACAAATTTCCATCACACTGAGGTCACATTTCAAATCTCTTTCACGACTCTGTAGAAAAACACAGATAGACATGTTTGTGTAAGGACATTTTTTTTGTAAATTAAGTTTTTTAATTAATTAAATTAATTAATGAAATTAATTTATCACAAAAATAAACCACAAATTCTGTTTTTTTCTAATTCTAAAGCTGTACAAATCACATTTAAGCTTCTCTTTAAGTCAAATCTGAGCTAATTCACGCTAAATCCACGCCATCGTAATGCTAGTGGTAATCCTCCTCCTCATGGACCTGCACGACCTCCGGCTCTTGGGGGGTGGGGCTCTGGGTGGGGCTCTGGGCGGGGCTCTGGGCGGGCGTGACCGTCACCTTCCACAGCTCCAGCTGCTCCACGCGTTCGTAAAAGAGGAACTGGGGAAAGTCGGTCAGGACCTGCTCCACCCTGAAGCGGCGGGGCCCCTCCCTCAGGTCCCCCAGCTGAAACAGGCGTCGGATGAAGCGGTCGTAGGCCTCGCACGACACGTTCAGGTGCCGCAGGGTGAAGTTCATCCTCCGCTCGATGGCGATGAAGACGGTGGGGGGGCGGGCGAAGGCGGCGAGGAGGCGGCGCAGTGTCAGGAAGAAGCCGTCCGTCAGGTCGTCTTCGTAGCAGACGTCAGCCGCCACGATGATGCTGGCGTTGCCGTGGAGATCCTCCTCTTCCTCCTGCGTCCAGCTGAAGGCGGAGTCAGCGTCCGCCCGCAGGCGGTCCTGCAGCCAATCCAGATGTCGGACCCTCACGTCGGCCCCTGAACGCAGCAGCAGGGGTCGGTTCAGGGTCACGTTCTTCTCGCACATGCTCAGTAGGTCCTCCCCCACGTCCGTGCAGTAGACCCGTTTGGCGGTGGTTGCCATGACGACGCTGGTCAAGCCGGTTCCCGCCCCCAGCTCCAGGACGGTGGCCCCCCGGAAGGCGTCCGGCCGGGACAGGATGAAGTCGGCCAGGAGCAGGGCCCCCCTCCACACCTGCTTGCCCACGTCCTCCAGGGGGGTCGCCATTGTGTGCTCGATCCGGATGGAGCCTTCCTCCCCCCCCTCCTCCTCCTTCTCCTCCAACCCCCCCAGATCCGGGTCAGACCGGCTGACGAGAACGGGACCCACCACGCCCCGCCCACTGCAACCTCTCCTCGGTCGACGCGTGACGTCATAGTCCCCGTCCTCATCCAAGGGGGGGTCCGCGTGTTCCGCCCCGCCCCCGCTTGGACCTTCCGCCTCTGGTCCCGGTCCCGGTTCGGACAAGATCCTGAACCGGGACATGAACACCGGCTGACCCACGTGGTTCAGGCGCGTCATCAGGTGTCGCGTGTTGGGCAGCAGCAGGTGGACGTCAGACAGAACCGTGTCGTGATGGAACGTGACCCGGTCCATGGTGCTCCGGTGAACCGGTGCAGCCCCGGGACCCGGACCTGACCCCCCCTCCAGCCCGTTACCGGCGGGACCAGGACAGAAATAGGTCCCCCATGTGTCCTTAACGGGAAACGGAGCCCGATCAGCTGTTTACAGGAAGTAGTGATGTGATTGGTCGAGACGGGAAGCTCAAAGGAGTGTTCACGGCTGATGTCGCCCCCTGGCGGCGGGAAGATAGATGAACGGTGGACCAGTGCACATTTATTGTTGACGTCATTTCTATTCAGCTTATCTTTTTATTAAAACCAGACGTATGACGTCACTCATTACCACTGTCCCCTATGAAACTAGAGGGTCCATCTTCTCCCTCAGAGGGAAATCCCATGTATTGACTTTTATTGCGAAAGCATTATGGGTAAACTAACCTTCTATGTTTCTAAATAGCTTTCTTATTATGACAGCGTTCACAGAAAAATGACTGTTAAACTCAGCATCAAGAACTGAAGGCTGCAAAGCAGCTTTTTCATCATAGGAACCAAATGTCTGGGATGAACTTCCACTTTAAATCTAGAATCACTTCCATCTTAAATCTAGAGTCACCTTCACCTTACATCTACAATACTTTCAACTTAAATCTAAAATCATTTCCACCTTAAATTTAGAATACTTTCACCTTAAATCTACAGTCACTTCCATCTTAAATCTGGAATAACAGTTTGGTGCTGACTTGGCCGGAAAGACATTTTTAATCTCAATGAGGTTTTCTCCTGGCTAAATATTTTTATCTTCTTCTTTTTATTTTATTTTATATAAAATAGATAAAGGCCGACAAGAAAATACCTGCGCTAGAACATTTAATTTTATATCTTTTTAATTTAATTCTGACATTTATTTCAACGTCAGCTACTGTTCTCCCATCGCCCTGCAGGGGGCAGTACAGTATTTCTAAACGGACCTGGTTGATGTATTTCTCATCTAATCTTGCTGCAGTACCGTCTCCTGCCGCGTGGGGTCACCCTTCCCCAGGCCACGCCTCCTCGTTACTCATTATTTCTCCTCCTTGGCTTCTCATGAATGTCGGTCAGTAAGGCAAGTGGGCGGAACCTCACGGTCTAATGACGCGCCCCCATCAGACGTCCTGCTCTGTGATTGGTCACACCCCCTAAAGGCCGCCACCGGATTGGCTGCTCGTTGTTACCGGGTGGGGAAGGGAGCGGGAGCGGGGCCGGTTGTATAACATAACACGTAACGGGCTCGCTGTCGTCGAGCAGAACCTTCCTATGCGGGACAACGTATGTTTATGTAAAGAGAACCCGCTGAACCCGGAGCCGACCCGCCTAACGGGAGTCACGTGAGCTGACGTGACCTACATAAGCGCGAGCCTCGACATCAGCTGCGGATTGGATCGAACATTAACCGAGTTTGGAGGGTTGTTTTTTAAAAAGAGAGCATTTTAATCCACTCTAAAGTAAAACTTTATGGTTCTGATGTTTGTAAAACATCTTGAAAAATTAATCAAAAATAAAAAAATAAGTATGAAAAGACAAATACATATAAAATAAATAAAACATTGTTTATTGTTGTTTATTCTAAATTACAGTTTGTTTGTTTGTTTTTATGTTGATTCTGTTGTTCAGTTAAACAGAAATACAATAAAATTGGAATAATTACCGGGAACAAACAAAGACATTCCTGTTGGGAACACCTGTTCAGGTGTTTCCGGTTCGCTGGGCGTTTCCCAGAACGTCATCACGTGATCAATCCCCTGGCGTCTGGCTGTCTGAACGACTTCTGGGGTTTTCAATGTATTTATTTTCTATTTTGTAACAATATGTAAAAATGATCTCTCAGAATCATAACTAAAAAATATACAACTATAAAAATACAGTATACTACTGTACTATAATATATGCAACTTTAAATATATACAACTATAAAAATATACAACTGTTAAAATATAAAACTGTACAAATATACAAATAAAAATTATACTATAAAAAATATACAACCATGAAAGTATAATAAGATATATAGTACAATTGTAAAAATATGCAACTATAAAAATTCATAAAATTCACGTTATTAGATCATTAATATATTTTACTTTTGTATTACTGTCAGTTCTGGTGTCTTTGTGATGTTTGCTGGATTAGTTAGCATAAACACGCTGAACGCAAAGATTAAGGTTATGTTTGAGGTTACATAATCTACATAAACTAATCATGTTCCGACACCAGAGATGTGTCAGAGACCTCATTTAGAAATATTAATATAATTTTCTGAGTCACCTGTTTGGTGTTTAACTGAATAAGTTAGCATAGCATTAGGCCAATGTACTTTAACTGACACGAAAGAAGAAACCAGGACAAACAGCGTTTGCGGTACAATTTTATTATAAACGCCATATTCATCACCATTGCTTACAGGCAAATGTTCAGAAATGGGATTATTTTGATATAAGTCGTTATTATTCAGAATAACATTTAATAACATGAGGTATTTTCTTACTGGCTACACTATGGGCCAAATCAAGATATCAAAAACAGCACTTTTTCCTCAACAAATGTTTATTAAATAATAATAATAAAGTGTAAAGCAAAGATAGTAGGTAGTATCACAGTGAGGAATACTGTCCACTGACATTTTAAAATATCAATAACTCGTACTGTCAATAAATGCAGATTGGAATACACGTAACATTCATATAGATATCAATGTATGTACAATATTTACACACAAATTATAAGAAGTTGGCTAATAAAAAAGAAGCATGATACAGAGGCTTTGGCAAAAAATAAAAAGAGTGCATACAATTTGCTAAACATGACATTTACCCATGAAGTAAACATGATTAAACACGGAGAGAGTACAAAAACAAGCGAGATTTTAAAAATCCAGTGCAATGTCAGGTTTTCGTGTGTTTCTGTCCGTGATGAGTAGCAGCCTGTCGCCTTCGTCTCAGTCCTCCTTCGTTCACTTTGTGGTTGTGGGAATGAAAATGTCCTGAGAAACTCGCTCGGTCCTCGCCGGCCCGGCGCCGCCTCCACCACCCGACCCAGACGGATCGGTTGCGGTCGTCGTGGTTACTGTGGCATGTTCTGGTTTGTTAATTTTTTTTAAAACGGCATAAAAACACGACATAAAGACTTTATTAACACCTTTAAAGACAATGGCGGAAGACAAAACATGTTCAGGGGCATCGCCAGACTTTAAGACCAACCGGGGCCCCTAGGGGCCCCCATTATTACATTCTCTTCAAGCCCCTTGAATGAAAAGTGCTACACAAACTAGCCTAGCTTAGCCACCATTACTGCTAATGAAGGATGAAGCTAATCCTCCAACAGAACAGTAGGGGCACCTTTAGAACTGATAATGCTAACCTACAGTACTAACATGTTAGCTAGTGTTATTTGGCATTAGGAGAACTTTTATATTTGATAATGCTACGCACAATGCTAACATGAGCCACAGCCAGTGCTGATTGGTCCGATATTCACCCACTGGTTGAGTTAAAGTTAATCCAGTTTGGGCATTTAGTTGGGAAACATTTGCCAGGCTTGTTAGCCATGCTAGCTAGCTGGTTTTACCTGCTAGCATGTGTGCACAGTACCTGTGTTTTAGCTAACGCTGCTCTGACATCATAGCTTAGCAAAAATATTACTAATTGCGTGTCATTATTATCATAAATTGTTCATATAAAAACAACTCAGTTGCTAATGAAGCGGCTGCAGCATTACTTGCTAAGTTTAGCATCTACAGCATGTTCATTGCTCAAATGTTAGCACTAGCAGTATGTTAGCAATCGATAAATCAACATGTGAGGATTTCTGACATGACTGTGCCAACATACTAACGTTAGCCACAGAACGGAAGAGAAAACCTTTGACCTGTACGTCTCCTTAGCGTCGGCACCGTCCGGCCTCCGGGGGGCGCCGGCGCGTCAGACCGACGGAAACTTCCTGTAAACGTTAACGAGTCGGATCGGAACCTGACCCGGTGAGGAGTGTGTGTGACAATGAACGCTGTCGGTGGGTCCATGCCACAGTAACCGCTAAAGAACGAGGGTAAGGCGGCCATCTTGAATGTAGTTTTTCACTGGGGGAGGGGGGGCGTCGCCGGAGCCCGGCGACTCAGAGTATGATTGGTTGAGTAGAAAAAGATCCTCCTGATGTGGAGCTGATTGAACATCCAGTCACAGTCGCCCCTGTCAGGGGGGCGGGGCGGTCGCCCCTCGGAGGGGGCGGGGCCTGAGTCGGGCCCCTGGCTGAGTGTTAGTTAGCTGAAGGAACCAGCATGCTGACAGGAAGTGCGGGGCCTCTCGTCGGGCCCTTGCTGAGATCTCGGGCGTCACTGGGCCACGACGACGCCCTCTTGGTGGTCATGTGACGCCGGGCGTGTTTGGTCAGGTGGTCGCTGCGCATGAAGCGGCGCTCGCAGACGCTGCAGGCGAACTTCTTCTCGCCCGTGTGCGTGCGGCGATGGCGCGACAGCTCGTCAGAACGCGCAAACTTCTTGTCGCAGCCGTCCCAGTGGCAGCTGAACGGCTTCTCGCCTGGGGGGGAGCGAGGACAGAGGGTCAGTGCGAGACTCCACCCACCCCAGACCCCGCCCACAAGCATCAGCCCCGCCCCTTTACCTGTGTGAGTGCGCAGGTGTGCCTTCAGGTGCGAGCTCTTGAAGTAGGTCTTCTTGCAGCCGGGGAAGTTGCAGACGTAGTTTCGCCGGCGGGAGAAGTCGGCCTGCGAGGCGGCGCCACCTCCGCCCCCCCCCGTCGGCATGTAAACGGGGGCGGGCGCCAGGGGGAGGAGCTTGGTGTTGCCCAGGGTCATGACAGTCTGGGGGCCCTGTGGCGGCTGGGGGACGGGCGCCTGGGGGACCACGAACATGACGGTCCCCTGTGGCACGGCGGAGCCCACCAGCAGGGGCTGGGCGAAGCTGGGGGGGGACTGGGGCAGGATGGGCTTGGACGCACCCCCCCCCGGGGCCTGCACTTGCACCTGAGCCTGGACGAAGGCAGAGATCATCCCCGTCCGGCCCCCCACCGGGAACACCTGGCAGAGCAGCGGCGACGAGGAGACGGGACAGGAAGACAGCGGGGAGGAGTGTGGGGGCGTGGCCGAGGAGGGAGGAGTGGGCGGGCTGTTGGGAGAACCAGGAAGTCCGTCGTTCTCCCCCGGAAGTGTCCGTGGAAGTCCCGGCGGGGGCGTGGCGGCGTCCGTCGGCGGCGGAAGGCGGTCGGCGGTGTGGCGGATGACGCTAGTCGCCATGGCCCTGCTGGGTGTGGCCAAGCAGGGCGGGGCCAAGCAGGGCTGGTCCATCTGAGGCGGAAGTGCTGAGGTCTCCGAGGCGAAGGGGGGGGAGGAGGAGGGCCGCGGGAAGCAAGAGGCGGAGTCACAGAGGAGGGCGGAGCCATGGCGCGGCAAGACCTGCCTGGAGGCGGAGCTGAGAGCGGAGGTGGTGGTGGTGAGGACGGCGGTGGTGGATGCCTCGGCAAAGCTGGGACTGTGAGGCGGAGTCATACACTGGTGGAGACGACGCAGACAAACCCGTCAAACCGTTTTTAATTCACAATTTTAATTTTTAGAAATTGTCTGGCTCCAAAAATAAAAGAATTAACAGATTCATGGAGCAAAAACATCTACTAAATATTTTTATGAATTATTTTTAAATATTTTTATAAACTTTTTTTTTAACTTCAATGACTAAAACAAACACATTAATTGCTGATTGATCATGACGGGAGCTCTCACCAGTGAAGACAGAGCGATCAGGTCTTTGGGGGCGTCCCCCCCCTCTGGGTGGAGGTGGATGGAGTCACAGGAGTCGGAGGTGGGGGTCAGGGGGCGGGGCTTATGTGTGCTTTGCCCCCAGAAGCTCATGCTGACGAGCGCCTCAGCGGCCTCCAGGTCGTGGTGCTCCACGCACGACTTCAGCTCCATGCTGGTCAGCTCCGCCTGCAACCAATCGGACAGCGATCAATACACCGATCGATCGGATCGATACAGATCAGCTGATAGGAGGATTTAAAAACATATACAGATTGATGTCATCGCAACACGAACCCAAGATGTCACCACAAAGCCTGGCTTCTTACTTCTACTAGCGGCTAACTGCTACTAGCTGCTAACTGCTGCTAGTGGCTAACTGCTGCTAGTGGCTAACTGCTCTTATTTGGTCAAAGGCTGCACACATCATGCAAACATCCCCCCCCCGCATCACACGCATGTACAGATGCCTGGAATAAAGGCGTGACCGTCCCGCCTACAAGGGGCGGGGCTCCTGAAATCAGTCGCTCCCACATGGGGAGACAGTTTCAGACCTGAGAAGATCCAATGAAAACATCAAACAGCTGAGATCAAAGCGTCCTAAAACCTCCCATCTAGACGTTTTCATGCGACACAGAAGGGTTCCCTCCCATCTCAGCGCCGGCGTTCGCACCCTTCAGGGTTTTTTGGGGTTTTTTCTTTCCGTCTGAAGCCATTTTAATTCGGGCTCGACGTTTTTGTGTGTTTTTCTCCGCCTCCTGGGGGGCGGAGCCAAACCGGTTCCACGGAGTCAACCGAGGTGACGCCGCCAAAAACAAATATCTGAATGTGGGAGGTGAGTGGGGGACAAAGGGCTGCAGGGTGCGCGGAGACGTTGGCATCTGCTGCACCTGGGGGGGGGGCAAAGGGCGAGAGACCTACATGTATATATACTATATATATATATATATATATATATATATATATAGAGAGAGAGAGAGAGAGAGAGAGAGAGAGAGAGAGAGGGGCCCCACTGCAGTGGGTCCACCCTGCCCGAGGGGAACCTCCCCTGCACCCAGAATAGATGACAGGAGGTGGCGTGCCAGATCCGAAACCCCCTCACCAAAAACCACGCAAGCCCCGCCCCCTCTTCCTCCCTCATTCACATGCAGAGACTCGCCCCAGAGAGAGAGAGAGGAAGCTCCCAACAGGAAGTGTAGATGGGAAAACAATCTGCAACACACACACACACACACACACACACACACACACACACACACACTCTGCTCCGGTGCTGTGATTTCCCACGCACACAAACACATCACACAACAACACATAATGACATTAGAGCAGAACACATTCATTCACTGTCGTTAGAGAAGGGATTTATTTTATTATTCCATCATATTGATGATTGACAATAAACAAAGACGTATATTGATTAACCCCTTAAGGACTGGACTGGTTGAACTTCCACGTCTGCTCGGTGTACGGTGTGTGTGTGTGTGTGTGTGTGTGTGTGTGTGTGTGTGTGTCCGTGATGTTGTCATGGTGTTTTCTCTACTGTCTCTTTGTTGTGCTCTGCTGCTGCGTTCAGGTGCAACCAGGAGAATTGATCACCAACGATTCACACTCGTGTGTTTCTGTGATGAACTTCTGTTTTTGTGTAGACGACAAAAAACAATCCCAACTTTTGTTTTGCAAATTTTTTCTTTTTATGAATAAAAAAATGTTTTAATTCACATCAACCGATGAGACACTGCTTGTGTTAACAGTAAAAATAAACAGTTTAAGGGGAAACTTGAGTGACATTTATCATAAATCATGATTCCAACACTGATTAATCCGCGATCAGCTCCAACCAAACGTCGCCGTCTCTTTTCCATCACAGCCCACAACAACGAGGAACCGTTCCGACCCGGTTCCGCTCCAAACAACCACCACAACCGGCCCCGGTACCGGGAGTCTTCAACTTTCCAACGCGGCGATGCAATGCAGGGATGCCCGCAAACACACCGCGGAGCCGCCGGGTTCAGGCTGACCTCAGATAAACCAGCGGCGGCTAGCAGCGCGGCTAGCCCACCTAGCCACCGCAAACCCGGGATAAAGCAGGAACACCGACCCCACACCGGCGGCGGGGGGTCGTGGACGTCCCGGTTGGGGTCACAGCAACAACTTCAGGACGTCACCTCAGCCGGAACCGAGCGGGTCTTGCGGGGTTCCGGCGGACGCCGAGCGGCGGACTCACCTGACAGGAGCGCTCCGCCGCGAAGCTGAGCATGGAGGTTCAGAAAGGCGCCGCAGATGCAGGAACTCGAGCCGGAGACGGAGCGGAGTGAGCGGTCGGTAACGAGCCGGAGCCTCTGCCAGCAGACTGGCTTCAGCTGAGTGGAGCCAAAAAAAAAAAAAAAAAAAGAGCAGAAAAAACACAGAAACAAAATTCAGAGCAGTCTGGCGGGTGGTAACACGCAGCCAATCACAGGCAAAGGTGTAGCGGGCTTCCGCCAATCCCAGGCGAGGCGGTGCGTGATCAGTACGTGCTCGCCATGTGATTGGTCCGACGCGGGGTGCGTGCCTGTCGGGGGGCGTGTTTTGGAGTCAGCGGTGTCAGAGTAAACTCGGTGAACCCGGCAGCGCGCTCGAACTGGGGGAAAGGTTGGAAAGCAGACAGGCGCGAGGCGGCACCGCGACACGCGCGCGCGTGGGGAGGGGGGGCGGGGGGAGGGGGGCGATGCGGTCAGAGCCGCACTGTTCAGTGACGCGTTGATACGATATTAAATGTTTTTAGTCATTTTTAATATTTTTATGTATATATATGTATATTTAAAAAAATATATATTTTATTTTTTTTCCAAATAAAATGTATTTAATTGTCTTCAAGTTTTTCTGTTTTTACATTATTACAGTAAAATTAATTACCTTGTATTTTTGTTAAAAATATTGACTTATGCTGATTTAATTTTTCTGCAGCGCTGATCATTCTTATACATCATCTTCATAAAATGCACAATTTGACTTTTAACAGGTTGTAGTTGTCCAATAATAATATAACAGTAGTTTAAATTATTGATTTTTATGAATGATTTATGTATTTAGTTTATTGATTCATCTGTTGGTGGGCAAAAACCATCCAGATAATCCTGTTTGACCTTTGCGGTCATAAATATTCCAGTTCCAGCGTCTCAAATGTGAATATTAATTTTTTTACTCTGATATGATTGGAAACGGAGCGTTTGTCTGACTGTCTGAACGTCACATGACGCGCTGAGAGGCTATAATGAATTTATAATGATCTTATATACAACTGATTGACTGTATATAATACATGTGAAGCGCTGAATCTGCTGGAAGAACGTTAAAGTGTGGAGCAGCTGAACGCGTCCCGTCTTCCTTCACGTGTCGCCCGGCGTCATACATGTGCTGCTAAACACGCTAAAGTCAAAGAGGAATGATGAGAACAAAGAAGGAGCAGCTCGGAGGCCCTGAACGTGTTTCCTTATTGTCTTCTTCCTGTACCGCTTCCTCCCCCCGTCTCACCCCCACCCCCGTCTCACCCCCACCCCCGTCTCACCCCCCCCCCACTGGGCCCATGAACCCGGGGACTCCTCTGCGTCGAGGTTGTAAACAGCGTCTCTAATGGAGAAGTCCAGGGCGGGGCCAGAAGGCAGCCGGCGCAACCCGCCTCCCTCGCCCTTCCTCCCCCCTTCCTCCCCCATCCCTCTCACACACACACATACACACACACACACACACACACAAACACACACGCGTCGTCACCGGCTCCTTTGTTGTGGCTACATGTTAACCCTGTCATGGACACGCTACCATCATCATCATCACCACCATCATCATCATCACCATCATCATCACCACCATCATCATCACCATCATCATCACCACCATCATCATCATCATCATCATCACCACCATCATCATCATCACCATCATCATCATCATCATCACCATCATCATCATCATCATCACCATCATCATCATCATCATCACCACCATCATAATCATCACCATCATCATCACCACCATCATCATCACCATCATCATCACCACCATCATCATCATCATCATCATCACCACCATCATCATCATCACCATCATCATCATCACCATCATTATCACCATCATCATCATCATCATCATCATCACCATCATCATCATCACCATCATCATCACCATCATCATCATCATCATCACCATCATCATCATCATCATCATCACCATCATCATCATCATCACTGTGACAACAGAGGGGGAGGGGTGATGAAGGCTGAGAGAGAGGATCTCAGGTGAAGGCAGACAAAGGACTCGTTTGTGATGTCATCCTTCACCGATCACTGACTGATTGATGAATTGATTGATTGATTGATTGACAGCACAAACCCGCCCCCAGACCTGTGGGCCAACCCCCCCCCAAACCCCCCCCCCCCTCTGAAGGAGCTGCAGCGACTCAGGAGAAGTGGGACAGAAGCAGAGAGAAGCAGGCGGTAAGCAGCAGCCGGCAGGCGGGGTGACGTGAGTTCATTCTCCTCCAAGTTCAGCGAGTTTGTAGAATAAAAAAAAGAGAAAGAAAAACAGGCGGGCCTGGAAACCGTCTCCAGGCAGAAAACAGTCAGCCGCCAGCTGTTAGCATGAGGTCACACAACAGTCTGTAACACACACAACAGTCTGTAACACACACTACAGTCTGTAACACACACTACAGTCTGTAACACACACAACAGTCTGTAACACACACAACAGTCTGTAACACACACAACAGTCTGTAACACACACACACACACACACACACACACACACACACACACACACACACACACACACACACACTACAGTCTGTAACACACACAACAGTCTGTAACACACACAACAGTCTGTAACACACACAACAGTCTGTAACACACACTACAGTCTGTAACACACACAACAGTCTGTAACACACACAACAGTCTGTAACACACACAACAGTCTGTAACACACACTACAGTCTGTAACACACACTACAGTCTGTAACACACACAACAGTCTGTAACACACACAACAGTCTGTAACACACACTACAGTCTGTAACACACACTACAGTCTGTAACACACACTACAGTCTGTAACACACACTACAGTCTGTAACACACACTACAGTCTGTAACACACACTACAGTCTGTAACACACACTACAGTCTGTAACACACACAACAGTCTGTAACACACACTATAGTCTGTAACACACACAACAGTCTGTAACACACACTACAGTCTGTAACACACACAACAGTCTGTAACACACACTACAGTCTGTAACACACACAACAGTCTGTAACACACACTACAGTCTGTAACACACACTACAGTCTGTAACACACACAACAGTCTGTAACACACACAACAGTCTGTAACACACACTACAGTCTGTAACACACACTACAGTCTGTAACACACACTACAGTCTGTAACACACACAACAGTCTGTAACACACACTACAGTCTGTAACACACACAACAGTCTGTAACACACACTACAGTCTGTAACACACACTACAGTCTGTAACACACACTACAGTCTGTAACACACACAACAGTCTGTAACACACACTACAGTCTGTAACACACACTACAGTCTGTAACACACACAACAGTCTGTAACACACACTACAGTCTGTAACACACACTACAGTCTGTAACACACACAACAGTCTGTAACACACACTACAGTCTGTAACACACACTACAGTCTGTAACACACACTACAGTCTGTAACACACACAACAGTCTGTAACACACACTACAGTCTGTAACACACACAACAGTCTGTAACACACACTACAGTCTGTAACACACACTACAGTCTGTAACACACACAACAGTCTGTAACACACACTACAGTCTGTAACACACACAACAGTCTGTAACACACACTACAGTCTGTAACACACACTACAGTCTGTAACACACACTACAGTCTGTAACACACACTACAGTCTGTAACACACACTACAGTCTGTAACACACACAACAGTCTGTAACACACACTACAGTCTGTAACACACACTACAGTCTGTAACACACACAACAGTCTGTAACACACACTACAGTCTGTAACACACACTACAGTCTGTAACACACACAACAGTCTGTAACACACACTACAATCTGTAACACACACTACAGTCTGTAACACACACTACAGTCTGTAACACACACAACAGTCTGTAACACACACTACAGTCTGTAACACACACAACAGTCTGTAACACACACTACAGTCTGTAACACACACTACAGTCTGTAACACACACAACAGTCTGTAACACACACTACAGTCTGTAACACACACAACAGTCTGTAACACACACTACAGTCTGTAACACACACAACAGTCTGTAACACACACTACAGTCTGTAACACACACTACAGTCTGTAACACACACAACAGTCTGTAACACACACTACAGTCTGTAACACACACTACAGTCTGTAACACACACAACAGTCTGTAACACACACTACAGTCTGTAACACACACTACAGTCTGTAACACACACAACAGTCTGTAACACACACTACAGTCTGTAACACACACAACAGTCTGTAACACACACAACAGTCTGTAACACACACACACACACACACACACACACACACACACACTACAGTCTGTAACACACACAACAGTCTGTAACACACACTACAGTCTGTAACACACACTACAGTCTGTAACACACACTACAGTCTGTAACACACACAACAGTCTGTAACACACACTACAGTCTGTAACACACACTACAGTCTGTAACACACACTACAGTCTGTAACACACACAACAGTCTGTAACACACACTACAGTCTGTAACACACACTACAGTCTGTAACACACACAACAGTCTGTAACACACACTACAGTCTGTAACACACACTACAGTCTGTAACACACACAACAGTCTGTAACACACACTACAGTCTGTAACACACACTACAGTCTGTAACACACACTACAGTCTGTAACACACACAACAGTCTGTAACACACACTACAGTCTGTAACACACACAACAGTCTGTAACACACACTACAGTCTGTAACACACACTACAGTCTGTAACACACACAACAGTCTGTAACACACACTACAGTCTGTAACACACACAACAGTCTGTAACACACACTACAGTCTGTAACACACACTACAGTCTGTAACACACACTACAGTCTGTAACACACACTACAGTCTGTAACACACACTACAGTCTGTAACACACACAACAGTCTGTAACACACACTACAGTCTGTAACACACACTACAGTCTGTAACACACACAACAGTCTGTAACACACACTACAGTCTGTAACACACACTACAGTCTGTAACACACACAACAGTCTGTAACACACACTACAATCTGTAACACACACTACAGTCTGTAACACACACTACAGTCTGTAACACACACAACAGTCTGTAACACACACTACAGTCTGTAACACACACAACAGTCTGTAACACACACTACAGTCTGTAACACACACTACAGTCTGTAACACACACAACAGTCTGTAACACACACTACAGTCTGTAACACACACAACAGTCTGTAACACACACTACAGTCTGTAACACACACAACAGTCTGTAACACACACTACAGTCTGTAACACACACTACAGTCTGTAACACACACAACAGTCTGTAACACACACTACAGTCTGTAACACACACTACAGTCTGTAACACACACAACAGTCTGTAACACACACTACAGTCTGTAACACACACAACAGTCTGTAACACACACAACAGTCTGTAACACACACACACACACACACACACACACACACACACACACTACAGTCTGTAACACACACAACAGTCTGTAACACACACTACAGTCTGTAACACACACTACAGTCTGTAACACACACAACAGTCTGTAACACACACACACACACACACACACAC
>NC_090794.1:707500-722500 GCF_040054535.1 Antennarius striatus
TGATCTAGATCCTAATGCTGATCCTAATCCTGATCCAGATCCTGATCCAGGTTCCGGTTCTGATCCAGGTGATACATCTTGTAGCGGTTGGATGTTGTCCTACACCTACACACCTCCTGTCCAACATGTTGACCCGACCGGAGGCCACGCCCTGACTGGTGACCACTTCCTGTCAAACACAAACAGGAAACACTCCGGTTTGTGTTGAACACCTGAGCCTAAATACAGAACCAGGACTTGTAGCTGTTAGCTGTTAGCTGTTGATGTTTGAGCTTCGAAGGACGTGATTGGTTCATTTTACCTTTGGCTAATGGTAAGCTAAGCTAAACAAAACCCTAAACAAACAAACCCAAACCTCGTCGTTTCCATCCGGTCAGAATCATCCAAACCCGACTTTCTCCTTAAACCAGTTCTTTTGTTCCACCTCCTGAAAGGTCGGATTAAAACCCAACCTTCTGAGGCCGGACTCCGGTCCAAACGTCTCCGGTTTCCATGTTTGATGCTCCGACTTCCATTCGTTATCGTCACGATGAAGACGCGTTTCCTCCGGAGCCAGTTCTGCTTTTCAGGAACTCTCGCTGGGAACTCTGGAGCCCTTCCAGAACCACGTATCAGCAGCCTGACCGCCGCCGCCCGGCTTCCCAACTAGGAAACTACGTCGACTGGTTTCAGCGTTTCACTCTTTTTCCCTCCAGGATCAGGATCATTTTTTCCAGTCTGGAGGTCGTTTTCGGGGGTTTTTCCAGCTGAAGTCAAGTCAGTCCAGCTCAAAGGAAGACAAGACCGACGACTTTTTAAAAATAAGACTGTTTCTCCCAGAATCCTCGGGTCAGGTCAGGAGACCCAACGACGGCCATCCCATGGCCTTTTTTTTCTCTGGAGTCAGGTGGTAGGACCACCACCTGGAAAAGGTGTTCCAAAAGCCCCCCAGGAGAAACCAGGTGTTCCCAAACCACAAGAGACACATCTCCTGTCCCATCGGTGCAAACAACCAGCTCCACCCCAGAAATCCTACGAAGGACTGCCCCCATTGGTCGGTTCTCTGTCTGGACCAGGTGACTGTTGGAACCCCAGAGTCCCACCGACACTCCGGTCCAACTCAGAGTCTTTATCTGTTGCCGACCTCCAGGTGGAACTCACGCCCCCCCCCGACCTGCGGGGGACGGCCCACTGGCTTCTGGGAGAGAACCAGGACCTCATGGAGGTCCGGCACCTTCATGGGTTGACCCAGATTGGTCCACTGGGTGATGAAGATGATGGATTGATGGACTGATGAAGCCAAAAGACCCACAGGAACCACACAACCAGTCCACGACAGACCCAATCAGGCTTAGGGACAGAGGTAACCCTGATGGGTTTGGGTAGGGGGTGACCCTACAGTACCCCCTACCCCCAGAGGACTCTCCAGGGACCAGATCCATAAACCTGAGACCTGAAGAGTCGCTCCCCTGATCCTGAACCGAATCCGTCCACTTGATGGTTTAGTTTGTTTATACGTAATGACACATGATCCAGATCCAGATCCAGATCATGAGTCAGATCTGAACCTGGATCTGGATCTGATCTGGGACCAGAACCATCAGGTTTTTGTCCCCCCAGCCTAAAGCTGCTGCTCTGAAACGGCAGATGGTCGGTTTGAGGACTCCCAGCTCCGAGCAGACAAAGAGTCAGTTTGGGGGGGGCGGATGAGGAGGTGGAGGCGGAGGTGGGGGGTGGAGTCATCTGAGGACAGAGCCGCTGATGGCGGGGATCAGCTCGGTGTGCTCGACTGTGGGGGGGGCTCGGGATGTGAAAGCGAGGACGGCGGCTGAGCGCCGGATCCAGGAGGAAGTCAAACGAGGACAGAGAGGAGCACTTCCTGTTTTCACCCGTCGGGTGTGAACGTTTGATCTCGTTTGTTTCCACCGATGTAAAAAAATAAATCAACAACTTCTGGATTCAGAGTCTTTGCCCCCCCCCCCCCCGACGCCATCGCCTGACGTCGCCCCGCCGGGTAACGTTCCCGTAAACGTTCTCCGACCGTTTCCTCGTTCCTGGAGGTTTTTCGTAGAAGCTGCTGTGTTTATCCCGCCGCGCTGCGGCTGTTGCTAGGTAACTTGAGAGCGTTGGGCATGTTGCCATGGTGATACTACAGCGAGCAGCGTTACCTGGTGTCACCTCGGCACAGAGATGCATTCACATGCGGCTGGTTGATTCCAGCTCCCAGACAGATTATTTTTAGCGTGTCCTCAGATGACTGGAGCTTCAGAGGAGAGGATGCTGGGAAACGTTCCGCCGCATAACCCCCCCCCCCAAAATAAAACGTAATCAGACGTCGCTTGACGTCATGTCTCGTGTATCAACGTGAAAAAGAACGTTGTCTTCTCGAAACGATCAGCTGACCTGGAACGACCCCCCCCCAACCAGAGGGACACGGACCGGGATGCTGGCGTTAGCGTGTTAGCAGACGTCATGTTTTCGCGGTGACGTCACCTGACGTCACCGCGAAAACACGGCAGCCCAATAGACTGGTCACATGGGTGTTTTCAGGGCGTCGGATCATCCATGGCGACCCCCCCTGACCGACGTCTGACCGCCGGATGTTTCTGGATTCTCTGGACGGCGAATGGCAGACGTCAAAGTGGCGCCGCAGCAGCAGGGTGTGTGTGTGTGTGTGTGTGTGTGTACGGATACACTAGTGTGTGTCTTCCCCTGGTGTTCACTGTGTGTCACTGCAGCCCCCCCCTCGGGTTTCTTTGTCTGTTTTCAGCAGATTTTGGTCGGACAAAGACGACCTGAGTTGAACCTCAGTGGCAAGCCGCCGCTGCTGCCCCGCCCCAACGGCCCCGCCCCAACGGCCCCACCCCTTACAGTAACCCGGGACGACGAGTTTCTGCAGTTTAGAAAATGTTTAAAATCTTAAAATGTTTTTTAAAAAGACTCCCATCATGCCGTGATGCATGATGGGATTAGAACCCATACCAGCACGTGGCTAACCCCCCCCAAAGCGTGTTTGATCGGATTCATTTACGTCACTGACGCAAAAGTTTAACGTTAACAAAACAACCAAACAGATTTCACTTTAACAGACGATTTAATCAAAGATTCATTACAAAACTAAACATTTATAAACTTATTTTTTCTGTCTTTAAAGGAAAAGTTGACAAAATTACAGTTCTCTCGTGAAATATTCATCGATGGAAAGACTTGTGTCCAATGGAAACCAAACCGCTCAAAGAGGCGGAGCTTAGCTTTTTGAAATACTGTCCAGAGAAAAAGGGGCGTGGCCTCTTTTCCCTTACTAACGGTGACCTATCACACGTGTCGAGCAGCGACGTTTGTGGTCTGAAGCGGGTTAGGAGCTCCAGGTCTGTGGGTTAGCGGTTAGCGGCTAACGGCTACAAGCTGCCTGTGAGGGCGTTGCCGCTGAGAGGTTTCATCTTCCTGTTCTGTTGTCAACTGGTTGCTCCAGGTTTTCGTCTGTGTTAAGGTCTGGTCCTGGACCCCCCTCTGCTCCTGGACCTCCTGCTGAACACCCGCCTCTCCACCGTTAGCACCTCCTCGTACAGGATCGCCGGCGCCACGCCCAACAGGAAGCAGAAGAGCTGCAGCAGCCAGACGAAGGAGCGCGGCAGCGTGGGCTCCACCTCGGCGTAGTGACTGGAGCAGCTCCTGTGGGGAACCAGGTCCTGGTTAGCGGGTCCAGAACCTTCTCCGCCACTCTAATCATCTGTTTATGGTCCTGGAGGCGGGGCTTACCGGGCTTTGCAGCGCCTGAGTGCCGGGTGCCAATACGTGGCGTTTAGGGGAGTCTGGACGTCCTGGTTCAGGGTCACGACCCCGTCCAGGGTCTTCAGGTGCAGACTGGGTCCGTCCGCCCCCTCCTCGTCCCCCCAGCAGAACCTGAAGCTGGAGGGGGAGACCCGCTCGACCCCCGCCGGACGAGAACTCAGCTTCTCAAAGCAGAGCCGGACCTGATCCGCCACTCCTGAGGAAACAGCCGAGCGTTAAGTCCCAGAGGAGACTGGAATTCAATCAGTAACGACTTACAAACAATTCAACCAACAAACAATTCAACTTATGAACAATTCAACTTACGAACAATTCAACCTATGAACAATTCAACTTATGAACAATTCAACTTATGAACAGTTCAACTTATGAACAATTCAACTTACGAACAATTCAACTTACGAACAATTCAGCTTGTGAACAATTCAACTTGTGAACAATTCAACTTACAAACCATTCAACTTCTGAACAACCTCTAGGGACCAGTTGTGTTCATAGGTTGAGGACTGGCTGTATACTGAAATTAGTCTGGGTACATTTGTTATTAACATGTCATCACACTTCCTGTTTATCACACCCTGAGCATCATGGGAGCTGTTAAAGCCTGGACTAAAACAGGCTCCCCCGTCACCTACTCATCTTCTTCGTCATGACGATTCGCTCCTTCTTGTTGGCGGACAGCAGGCGGTCGGTTTTCCACTGTTTCCTGCGGGTCCAGAAACGCGTCAGTGAAGAAGAGACACAAACAGGACGTGACTCCACCCACGCCCCCGTCTCACCTGGCGGTCCGGCGCTCCTCCCTCTGCTGGGCACGGGTCAGAGTGTCCTGCAGCAGATGGTACCACGCCCTCAGGTCAAACACGCCCCCTGCCACACCCAAAACATCAGAGGCGGGGTCAACCTGAGGTCAGGAAGACCCGCCCCCAACCTGAAGGCCGATTCCTCACCTGAGGCGTCCGGGTCGCCCCCCCCGCCGGACCACTCCGTGTGGTCGTCCAGCCCGAACAGCAGCTTCATGGTGACGATGACGAGGGCGGCGGCCTGGAGGTCGTAGCGCGGCAGGGCGGGGCGGGTCAGGCGGTCGCAGGTGAGCTGCGTTTCCTCCGCCATGCCGGCGACGCCCATCAACCTGCAGACCCACGGGTGCAGCTCGTCTGCACACAGGAAGAGAGGACGACGATGATCATGACGATGACCCTTCATGGGGGTGTCCCATTGGGCGTGCGGGGGCGTGTACCGGGTAGGTTGAGGTCCGTCAGGTAGCGGAGGCTCAGCAGCGCCGGGTGCAGCAGACTCTGGCAGGTGATTGGAGGAAAAGCAGGAAGCTGCAGCACCTGAATCAGAGACTCCGCCTCCTGGTGGACTTCCTGGTGGGGCGGGACTTTCTGAGGGGACAGAGAATGAGTACCGATCCGGTTCTGATGGGTTCTGTTTCTGGTGGGTGTCTGACCTCGGCTCTGAAGATGAGGGCCCCGGGCCCCTGGAGCCGCATCTCCTGGGGGAGGTCCTGGTGGGCGTTGACGTATGGGACGTGACCGTCGTTCACCAGCCTGGAAGCGAACACATGACCCGCTGTGAGGGGGGGGTTCTCCTCCTGCGCTGGGCGTACGGGCAGCTCCTCACCTGAGCAGGTCGCTGAGGGTCAGCGGCTCGCGGCTCCAGACCAGCGCCAGGTGGAGCAGCGCCAGCGTCCGCCTCATGCTCATCAGGCCGCGGCTCCGCTTCAGACGCCGCCCCCGGTAGCAGACGGCGTCCAGCGGGCCAGAAGCCAGAGACCAGTCGGAGCTGTCTGTGGGGGGGGAAGGAGGTCTCCATCAGAACGTTCTGATGACGTCATCGCCCCATCACATCTGACCGTGATGATGTCATCACCTGCATCCGATCTGACGGTGCTCGGCGTCATCGAGTCTCCGTCCGTGTCGGCGGTCGAGAACCCGGACCAGTCGGTGGCGCTGTCGGACCCCGAGTCCGGAAACCTCTGAGAGGAGGAAGACGGGTCAGCAGCCGTTCACTGAGCTCTACTGTGTGTGTGTGTGTGTGTGTGTGTGTGTGTGTGTGTGTGTGTGTGTCCTCACCAGTTTAAACTGGGAGCTCCTCACTGGCTGGCGGGTGTAGGCCTGCCCAGTCTTCTGCAGGTAGAGCCTCCACAGCTGACACAGAACGTCATCCTGAAACAACAAGCCGCTCGTCATCACTTCCTGTCCACACTTCCTGTCCAACATGGCCGCCGGTGACATCAGAACCACACCTTGAAGCGAGGACTGACTCCCAGCTGGACCAGAGCGCTGGCCTGGTTCCTCAGGATCATCTGGAAGCCCTCACAGACCATCCACTGACGCCCGCCCTCTGAAAAACAAACGTCGCTGTTTGAATAAACTTTATTTAGTTGGTCTGTATTTTCGTTTGCGTGTGATGTGATGACAAAACACCGACCAGGTTGTTTGGTTCTGGGTGTTCTGCTGACAGTGGAGATCCTGCTGGAGCTGGCGGTCACGGCCCGGTCCTCCACCTCTCTGGTTCTCTGAGGAGTTCAGACACATTTTCAAATCACAGGTGGAACCAAACCCTGGACCGAGTTCAGTCACACAGCGCCACCTGCTGGCCGGAAGGAGAACTACAACCAAGGAGGAAGAAACACCCTCCACAGAACGGAGCTGGTAGTTGATGTAAATATGAAGACAAACATTTAAGGGAGGAATAAATAATAACGAGTGATGATGATGATGATGAAGGTCTGTATGCATGTTTTCATTGTTTTTCTTATTATTATTTGCATGCGTTGATTTTCTCACATCACCACAAAAACGAACCTCTAATAAGTCTAAAAGAAACCCGATCAGCTGATGTTGTTGTTGTTGTTGTTGTTGTTTACCTCGATGACGTTGTGACAGGATTTGCAGTAGAAACAACCCTCGTCTGAAACTCCCCAATCCACCTCTGAGCACTGAGAACAGGGCTCGCTGAAGCCGCCCTGAGCCAACAAACAGACAAACAAACAAACACTTTTAGACACAGAGATGAACAGGGCGGTTTCAACGTGACGTCACTGTCAATCAACACGTATCTTCCAGGTTAGCTAGTAGCTAACGCTAACTTCGGGGTAAAACATAGAACTCGTTCCGTTTCGGTGTAAAATAATCGCGCCGATTGTTCGATTGATTCGTTAAAAAACCCGGAAATTCATCCCGAACGTGTTTGAAGCTGTTTTTAAATGTTAGTCTCGTTCAGTCCGGTCAGTTTCCACAGATGTTACGTGACGTTTGGTAAGAAGGCTAATGCTACGCTAGCCGCGGGGAGGAGCTTCCGGCGGGTTACCGGAGCCTTAACGGACTCTACGGGTCCGGTTCCGTTCGTTACCGTGTAGTCGTCGTCCATTCTGACTCAAAAAAAAACAAAAAACAGGGATCCGGCCAAACGCGCTCACAACTCCGCCGATTCACGCGTGGGAGCGCTGCCTGGTGTTTACTTCCGGTTCTTCTTCCTCTATGGTTTCCTGTGGCCTAGGCGCTCTGCTGCCACCACCAGGTCAAGTCTTGAACTACAACGGTCCAGATATTCTGACTTGGAGTTCTATTAATTGTGTTTCCTCTTTTTTTACTTGTTTCGTTCTATCAACAATAATTAGAGATTATTTGATTATTTTGAACTGAAAGAGATTTAATTTGATTACATTTAAATACAATACTCTCTGCCTCCTGATTGGCTGATCATGTGACTGAAGAATCATAAAAAACCAGTCCCGTAAATCTGGATGACATCGGTTTTATTATTAACCTGATAGTTATGGTGTAAAAACTAGATATTACTCATGGACATTTTCCTCGGGAACCAGATCGGGAGCTTCAGAAATAAATCTGATAACCGAACGAATCAGTTTTCAGCTCAGGTCTGATCTCAGGTCAGTCTGGATCATTATTATCTGTTCAGTCACGATTTTCTTGTGTGTGTGTGTGTGTGTGTGTGTGTGTATTGTGTGTGTATATATATATATATATATATATATATATATATATATATATATATAAAAATATTCAATTGTACTTAAAATACAGTACAATAATAGTAGAGGTACTCAAAAAGATCTGCCATATGTATTTATTTTCTGTATTAACGTTCATAACACTTTAATGTCATCGCATATTAAATATCCTCTTATGTATTCAGTGTTGATATCATAATATCTGCATTTGGGACGTAACGTGAAATTTTAAATTAGTACAAAATGTAAATCCTCCAATATAATAACATAGTTATTATACTTGATTAAATTTACGCATTTATCACTTGTGTAGACTAAAATAATTTTGTTACAAAGCTGACTATAATTACGTTTCTCGTGACTTATAATTAGCCTGTATGTTCAGATTATTGTGTTTATTGTGTATTACTGTTGTTTTTGTCTGACTTTGAAGTGAAGTTCTTATTTCTGTGATTTTTCCTTGTCTTGGGTGTTTTGTTGTTTTTCCACTGACATCTGTAGTAAAAGCGGATTCGGATGAGATCAGCTGTTATTAATAGAGCTGCCAGATGTCTCTCTGTGATTCTCTTACATAAGATGGACGTTGACTTGTTGACTTTCATCTTTCATTTGTTTGTTGCGTAAATATGACAAGTTTAATAAAAAAAACACTTTAAAAAAACCCAGGAAGTGAAAACACACTTAAAAAATTGTTGAGAAGCTTCTTGGAGTCCAGTTTGACGCCCTCGTTCGTCAAGATCGCGTTAATACGAGCACATCCTGACGAGGGACTTTCAAAATACAGTTTTGATAAACAGTTTTCAAGGGACGTTTTTAACAACTTTTACAATTATTACTGATAAGAATGTAAATACAAATCCAAGACGTACTTCAAACTAATTTTCGCCTTTGTTTTTAAAATGTTAGACGTTTCCTCACACTTTTAAAACTGTTTCTAGCTTGACGTGATGCTCTTATTGTGAAAACCAATTGCTTATTTCCGGTGCACCTCCTCGTGTTCCGGCTAACTTGATCCGATCGCGCAGCGTCTTCCTGGTTTTGCGGAGCAAACGCGTTAAAACCAACCGGGTTTTACCGATCCGGTTCCGTCCAACTTGACCCAGAATGAGTTTTAAAATCTAGACTTTATCTGTCGGTAAAGTCGTGAATCTGATGCCTCCGGACCGAACCGAGCCGCCAACTTTCCTCCATCCAGTCCGTCCGGTGAACGTCCGTCCGTCGCGACATGAGGCGACGCGTCACGGCTTTAGTCGTTCTCATCGTTTTAACGGAGGCCGCGGTGCCGCCGGTGGACACCGGAGAGGAGCCCTACGGTACGAGAGGGTTTGGTTTAGTTTAACTTAGTTAACTTAAGTTTAGTTTAAGTTTAGTTTAGCTAAGTTTAGATTCGTTTGTTTTAGCTTAGTTAACTTAAGTTTAGTTTAAGTTTAGTTTAGTTAAGTTTAGATTAGTTTAGCTTAGTTAACTTAAGTTTAGTTTAGTTAAGTTTAGATTAGTTTAGTTTAAATTAGTTAACTTAAGTTTAGTATAAGTTTAGTTTAGTTAAGTTTAGATTAGTTTAGTTTAATTAGTTTTGGTTTGTTTTACTTAGTTAATTGAGGTACTTAGTTACAGTTGTCCTCTGCTGTGAAAAAACTTATCAAGAAGAGAAGAGAATAAAAGTTTGGAAGTGAGCAGGGGCGTTCACAGGATGTTTGGTTGGAGGGGTTTAAGCTGATGTAATGGGGGGGGGGGTCACACATAAACTTCTCCAATCAAATACTTTAACGTCTGTTGACATAATTGATTGATTGGTTGTGGTGTAATCCATGAGTAATTACATGAGAAAGTTTGGAGTTACATCGTTCTCGATTTTAAGATTTTCAAAGATATGTACGGAAAAATAAAAATCATGTTTACATCATTTTAGGTGACAAATATTGGAACCATAAAATGGCTAGTAAACTGTTAAAAACACATTTTACTGTACAATAATTCAGAATAAATAATATATCAAATATATAGATTATATATGTATAGTATACATCTATTACATGTGGGTACCCCCCTCTGAGCGTGGAGCTCTTCTCCCTCTGCAGCGTCTCTCAGGTCGATGCTGGACGCCTTCGACGTCCTGCCGCTCTCCAGCCTACAGACTCACTCCGTCCGGCGCCGCGAGGTCGAGTCTCAGACCCACGTGGAGAAGCTGGTCAGCTTTGACGCCCTGCAGAGGTCAGAGGTCACTCCTCAGCTTGTCTGGTGGCGTTGCGGCTCGCTGACGGTGTGTGTGTGTGTTGCAGGCGCTTCAGGCTCTACCTGAGGACCAACGACCAGCTGTTCACCGACGACTTCAGGGCGGTGGTCGTGGACGAGGACGGGCGGGAGCGACGCGTCCCGGTCAACAGACACAACTACTTCACCGGACACGTCGTCGGTAGCAACCGCTGCTATGACAAGCGCTGCGTATCAACGGCGCGAAGAGGAAGTAGCTGATGGCCGATGTTTGTGTTCCAGGGGAGGAGAACTCTCGCGTTCAGGCGCACATCGACGACCACGAGTTCTCAGCTCACATCCTGACCCACGAGGCCGAGTTCAACGTGGAGGCAAGGCTAGCCAGCTGCTAACGCGCTAACAGATGCTAACAGATCAACCAGCAGGACAAGTGTGACGTGACCACGAGCTAATCTGTTCACAAACGCTATGCTAACTGTATACTTGCTATGGCGTTGCCAGCATGCTAAGCTAACAATGCTAACCTGACACTCTTCTTCTCAGCCCCTGTGGAGGTTCACGTCGGCGCCCCCCGATGGCCGTCTGCTGATCTACCGCTCAGAGGACATCAGGAACCTCAGCCGCCTGCAGCAGCCGTCAGTCTGCGGCTACGTGACCTCTGACCCCAAACACCTGCTCCCCGACAGCGTCAGAGCGGCCATGATGGAGGACGAGGGGGAGGAAGGTGGGTCCGTCTGGACGGACGTGAGCAGCACCGCTTCACAGGAAATACGAGCTTTTATTGTGACGCGTGTTGCTATACGTGACCTGATTGCTGAGTCATGACGCGTTACTTGTGGTGAGTCATGTTCTGTCCCGTCAGACTGGGGGCCCCGGGGGCGGCGCCAGGCCCCCGAGCGCCTGAGGAACACCTGCCCCCTCCTGCTGGTGGCCGACCACCGCTTCTTCAAGCACATGGGCCGGGAGGAGGAGAGCACCACCCTCAACTACCTGGTCAGCAGGCTCCGCCCCCCTCGCCGTCACCCCCCCGTGGCGTTCCCGCTCTGACCCGTCTGTGTTTCAGATCGAGCTGATCGACCGGGTGGACGACATCTACAGGAACACGTCGTGGGAGGAGGGCTTCTCCGGCTACGGCGTGCAGATCCAGCAGGTGAGGAGCATCATGGGAACGCCACACGGCGAGCTGTGAGCACGAGTGTGTGTGTGTGTGTGTGTGTGTGTGTGTGACGCGCGTTCCGTGTGTGTCGTCAGATCATCATCAAGAAAAGTCCGACGCCGGTGGCGCCGGGGACGAGCCACTTCAACATGCGGGGGAGTCCGGTGAGGCGGCGTGACGTGTGGGACGTGAAGAAGCTGCTGGAGGTAACGGGAAGCGCCGCTTCCGCTCTCATTGATGCTAACATGAAACGCCGGCTGAGACTCCGCCCCCTCTGATGGCGCCCCCCGCAGCAGTTCAGCGCCGACATCGCCCCGAATGCCTCCAACGTCTGCCTCGCCCACCTCTTCACCTACCAGGACTTCGACGAGGGCACCCTGGGGCTGGCCTACGTCGCCCCGTCCAAACCCGACATCGCCGGCGGGCTCTGCTCCAAAGGTAAGCCCCACCCCCTCGCCGCCAAGCCCCGCCCACAAACAGAAGGTCATTCTGGCGTTTTTTTTCTTCTTCTCCAGCCTGTCCGTCGTCGTCCAACGAGCAGCAGGCGATGTACCTCAACACGGGTCTGACCAGCACCAAGAATTATGGGAAAACCATCCTGACGAAGGTGGGCGGGGCTTGTGATGGCGAAGGCGCCACCAGACTGACGATTTTCGGCGTCTAAACAGCGTCCTCCTCTGGTCTCGCCCGTCAGGAGGCGGACCTTGTGACGACGCACGAGCTGGGGCACAACTTCGGAGCGGAGCACGACCCGGACGACATCCCGGACTGTGCCCCCCGCGAGGACCAGGGGGGCAAGTACGTCATGTACCCCATCGCAGTGAGCGGCGACCACGCCAACAATAAGGTAGCCGCCGAGCGCGCCGCGGGTAGGGGGCCGGGATGTTGGTGACGGGGGTGGTGAAGGGGGCGTGTCCTGTGTTGCAGCTGTTCTCCGACTGCAGCAAGCGCTCCATCGTGAAGCGTCTGCGCGCCAAAGCGCCATCCTGCTTCAAGCAGCGCAACGTCAACGTGTGCGGGAACTCCCGTGTGGAGCAGAGCGAGCAGTGCGACCCGGGGCTGCTGCACCTCAACTCCGACCGCTGCTGCACCCCCGACTGCAGGCTGAGGCCCGGGGCCCAGTGCAGGTGAGGACCGCCGCGCTAACGCCACTAACGTTCACCTCGGCGTGGACACGCCCAACCTGAGGTCTGATGACATCATCGCCTCCCAGAAACAGTCCAACAACGCTATCAGTCAGTTTGGAATTGCTAACAATGATGGTAGGCTATTGGAGATGCTAGCAGTAGTAATGCTAGCAATTATGGTCGTCAGCTTGAGATGCTAACATTGATGTTAGTCTATTGGAGAATGCTAACAGTGATGATGCTAACATTGATGTTAGTCTATTGGAGAATGCTAACAATGATGATGCTAACATTGATGTTAGTCTATTGGAGAATGCTAACAATGATGATGCTAACATTGATGTTAGTCTATTGGAGAATGCTAACAATGATGATGCTAACATTGATGTTAGTCTATTGGAGAATGCTAACAATGGTGTTGGTCTGCTGGAGAGGCTAACTCTGAGATTAGCCTGCTAGCTTACCCCACAGTGAGGCCTTTGGGGGCGTGTCCTCCGTGTGACGTGGGCGGGGTCTGTTTCCAGCGACAGGAACAGCGCGTGCTGCAGAAACTGCCGGTTCGAGTTGGAGGGTGAAGTCTGCCAGGAGCCAATCAACGCCACCTGTAAAGGCCACTCCTACTGCCAAGGTGAGCTCGCTGGCTAACCGCCGCCACCTCGTGTAGGGGGCGTGGCTTGACAGAGGTGTGTTTGTGCGGACAGGACACAGCAGCGAGTGCCCGCCTCCGGAGAACGCCCCTAACGACACGGTGTGTCTGGACAGCGGACAGTGTGTGGGGGGGGAGTGTGTCCCGTTCTGCCAGGCGGTGCTGAATCTGCAGCCCTGCGCCTGCAACGGTAGCCTAGCAACCCTACACGCCGGCTCTGGCGTCTCGAAGGTGGGACTTAAATCCGTCTCTCCTTTCAGAAACCAACGCGTCGTGTCGAGTCTGCTGCCGCGGCGCCGGCGGCGTCTGCGCCCCCTACCAGGACGAGACCGGCAACTTCCTGTTCCTGCGTAAAGGGAAGCCGTGCACCGTAGGCTTCTGCGACGGAGCGGTAGGTCTCACCCCGTCTCCGTTACCTCCCCCGCGTCTGACGGGTGTGACAGGAAGTGCCCCCGCCCACAGGGGAAGTGCATGAAGCAGGTGCAGGACGTGGTGGAGCGTCTGTGGAACTTCATCGACAAGCTGGACATCAACACCTTCGGGAAGTTCCTGGCCGACAACATCGTGGGCTCGGTGGTGGCGTTCTCGCTGCTGTTCTGGATCCCCTTCAGCATCCTGGTGCACTGCGTGGTGCGTCCCCCGCCGCCGGCACCGTCTCAGGTGGTACGTAACCGCTTCCTGTTGATCGCTGGTGGTGATTGGACCTTTCTGACCGTCCTCAGGACAAGAAGCTGGACCAGCAGTACGAGCAGAACACCAAGTCCCTGTTCTTCCCCAGCGTGAGTATCACAGGCAGCGCCGGGACAGCCAGAGGGTCCATGAGGACCAGAAGGACCCCTGTGGACAACACGGGTCCTTCTGGTCCTCATGAACATGCCTGAAGTACATGGGTAGGTTAGGCCTTGATCTACTCTCCTTTGGTGGTACGTGCTGATTGGTTGTTCAGTTCACTGTCCTTGTGTTCTGATCTACCGTCTCCGTTACAGTTGTGCGTACTAACTAACCAACCAACCAACTAACGAACCAACTAATGAACCAACTAACGAATCAACCAACTAACTAACGAACACACTAACTCACTAACTGACCAACTAACTAATAAACTAACCAACTAACTAACCAACTAACTAACGAACACACTAACCAATTAATGAATAAACTAACCAAATAACCAACTCATGGATTAAGTAATGAACTATCTAATGAACCAACCAATTAACTAAAGGTAACTAACAACTAACATCCAACTAACTAAAACTTAAAACTAATTAACTGACAACTAACTAGCTAACAACTTACAATCAACCAACAAACTAAAACTAAGTAACAACTAACTAAAATAAACTAAAACCAGCTAACCAATGAACTAGCTAACAACTCCCTAAAACTACCTAACTAACTAACTAGCTAACTAACTAGCTAACAACTAACTACTAACAAACTGATGATCTCAGTGGTTGAGGTGTTTTGGGGTCACCTGGGGTCTGTCTCTGGGTCCGGACTTGATCAACAGGCGCGTCTGTGTTTCTTTACCCAGAATGCCGAGCTCCTGAGCAGCCTGGAGTCTGCGTCCGTTCGTATCTTCAAGCCTCCCACGTTCCCCGGCGCCAACAGCGCCGCCGTCCTGCGTTTCCAGCCGTCTGGCCCCCAACAGACCAGCACCCCCCCGTCCTCCGGCTCCGCCCCCAACCTAGGCCACGCCCCGCCCTACCCGCCGCTGGACAGCCCCCGCATGGCCACCATCCAGGAGGACCCCAGCCTGGACCCGCACCTGGACGAGGACGCCCTGCAGGAGGCATTCGGGCGCCCGGCAGGGGCGGGGGTGGGGGCGGCGCCACGCTCCTTCGAGGACCTGACGGGTCGCAGCGGGAAGGCGGGGCTGTACCGGCTGAAGAGACAGGAGCGGGTTGACACCAAGGAGACGCAGTGCTGAGACGCCCCCCCGTCCTCGACCCCTGACCTCACCTGTAGGGGGCGTCAGTGCCGGTCTGGGTGGGTTCAGAAGGGACGCTTGTTCACCCGGGTCAACGGAACCCGTTTCCAGTCGGTTCCGTAGGAGGGGGCAAATGAAAGATCGGGTTCTGTTTGGACAATAAACTGTTTAAAGTGA